>NC_089762.1:17801711-17901711 GCF_040412425.1 Macrobrachium rosenbergii
AATGTGGTTGTGTACGGAAATGTTTGGAGCAATGTAAGGGTTTTGTTATAGTGGAATTAGGTTTTATCTGTGCGATTATTGTTCACTATCTCGTCTCCTAAAAATCTTACCTCTTATTGTGAAAGTATTTTGAACTACAAATTGCGGTGAAGGAGATTACTCGCTGTTGATTTAATCACAACTGTGGCCCTTCATTCCAGCGTCTTTCCCAGATATTATTTGGAAAAAGGTGTTTCATCAGTTATTTGCTTTGCAGAGCACGATTTTCCTTATAAATGTTCACCATGTGGCCACAAAATTCTTATTATAAGTGCGTGATGCCGATATTCTCATGAGATTAACTACTTTAGTTTTCAGTGCAAATTATGAATTAAATATTGTTAACGGTAGCAAATGAATTAACACCATTAATAATATAACTAATGTTTGGAAATAAATTGATAATGAGGGAAGACATATTTGAACTGAATTGGAATATGCCTAAAGCAGTAAATTGATAACAGTAGAACTCATGCCCCTTAAAATTTGGAGAACGGGGTTCAAACTGATTCCCTGATCTCACCTTTAAAGACCATCAGATTTTAGTTTTTTTTTTTTTATTATATAGGGATTTCTTGATCAACATTTGCCATCACTTTAATATGTGTATTTTCTACTTACCACTTTCATTGCAGTATTCACATTCTACTCCACTTATCTTACTATTCCTTATAATTTATAAACTACTGAGATAAAAGCCTTCTTGGTTCTAGATCATGGGATTCTGTCGTAAACACATCTATTAATTTTCCAGATGCAAGGCATCATTGTGGAATGTGTTGATATGTAATTACTGAGGTTCAGCTCTGCATTCCAGGAAAAGTAGACAAGTATACTTGCATAAATATTACTGTACGTATAAGAATGAATTCGGAGGTGTTGAAAATAGGCCAACTCGTGCGAATTCAGAATACCAAAAAAGATTTATAGTTTCTGCAAGATCAAAAGAGATCCTGAAGTTCATTTGTGACAAAAGCATTGAAAGAAAACGTGCCAAACGTAAAATCGTGAAAGTGCGAACCTTCATTGCTACACATATGCTTTTCACAATGACCTCAACCAAAGAAAGTGCTGAGATGCAGCCTGTCAGCAAAATAAACCCAATTTAAATACTTCACCAAAACATAATTATCAGAACAAAATTACAATGGAAGAACCGCATGTAATGATTTTATATTAGCATGACGCAATTTGAAATTTGCCATATATTGAAATACAAAACTCTCTCTCTCTCTCTCTCTCTCTCTCTCTCTCTCTCTCTCTCATTTAACTTGACTAATTATGAAATAACATTGTCTGGTAGAGGCAAAATCCCCCCTCACAACAGAGAGAACCTAGGATAACCATTTAGCTTCCGCTGACTGAGAGAGGGTCCAGAGAGAGAGAGAGAGAGAGAGAGAGAGAGAGAGAGAGAGAGAGAGAGATGATGTTCAAAAATAGCAACAGCAACATGTTATTCGTTCATATATGCCGCAAAGTAGGCTTGTTAAAAAAGGCTTCTGGAATATATGAGAAACAGTGTGAAAGAGAGAGAATGTGTTTCATTTGTTGTTCAGTAATATGTCTCTTTTTGTTTGTCAATAACTGTAGTTACAGAATTGAAGCTTTGATTGCAATATCGGGCGGACGATCTTTCTTTCTCTTCCACTAAGATATTTTAAGGAGCTTTTGAGATATAGGAATGACCAACGCAAATATACTTTTCTTGTGGAAAGCCTGACAGCCCCAAGACGCAGACCTGTAATACTTAAAAAAGAAAAATTTTCAATCTTAATTTTCAAGAAACTTGAGCCTGTGTGTTAAATTTAGCAGTCAGAATTTTAAGGATAACGTGGTGCTCTTTGGTATAAAATCTCGTAATCATTAAACTATGGTTGGAGGGAGGTTACGAGGTTCAAGTCCTGTTTTCTCCCTGTCAAGGTGTAAAGAATTCGCAAGCTTTGTTTCCATTCTAAATGTGTTCTCTTCAAATGATATAGATTCACATAACTTCCCACGGTTAGATAATCCTTGAATTTAGGTCAGGAGAGAAGTAACGCGCAAGATGAGTGAAATTAGAAGTCCTGTGCTTCGTTCTCTGAAAAAGTCTGCCTCCTCAATCGGATGTGCTTAACGCCCTGATTGCATCGCTATCTTTACTGAACAGACGTTCGATATTGTATCCTCCGGTCGAGTGTTGTTCCGTCAGGAGAGGGCCGTCTTCAGCCTTGTTTATACGAAACTTCTCTCATCCATTTGCGATGGGGTCTGAGAGGCGCAACTATATATGGGATGTTTTTCTTGACTTAAGTCAAGAGATTTCAACCGGATTTGCATATCGTAGAGGTACTTGCAGAGTTTAGACAATAACCTCGTACCCGTTATCTTTGGCCGGCTCTTGGAAATGCTGGAGTTTCTGGTGCATTGCTTTCTCTGCTCCTTTTGTTTCGTACTATGCATTCCCTTAATTTTTTATTCTATTCATTTTGTATTTTCCCTGCCACACAGGAAATATGGTATATAATAATTCCAAGCTATTTTCTCTGCGTAGTCAGTATCAGTATTCGAACTGTGTTTCGTTGCAGATGAAGTGGAATTCACAACCAAGAATGCTCCCATTTTAGAATTTACTGGATACCAGTAGGAAAGATTCTGCTATCAAATTTATGAAATGTGAATTCTCTATGATCGACTCTACTTTCATGAGTCGCCCATCATTAGAAAACAAATTAGCATGATAAGAGACGTTTCTAAGAAAATTCCAGAATTCACTTTCAAAAATACAAATCACAGAACAGCTTTACTTTATTCTTAGCAAGTATTATCATTATCAGCTTTTCCTTCATTGCAGATGGCTGTAATTACTCAGAGCTGAAATGGGATACGCAAAATATTATTTAATATCTGATCATTAGCGCCCAACTTCTGTTCTAAATGTCTGAGGCTTCCAAAAATTCCTGGTGCAGCAGAGCTTCTCTACTATTTTCCATCCTTATATTTGGAGTCTACGTAACGTTCGGCATCGTAGGGCATAATGTATATATGCATCCTGTCTACAGACCAGAATAGTAAAGACTCATAATCAATTCTTTCAGTGATCTTCATAACGCAAGGCTCTGGTAAGTTGTTTCTCTTTATCATTCCTCATTAGCTTTGTATATATGTACTAGGTAACCGTTTTCTGATCCAGTTCATCTTTGTTGACAACAGAGAAACGAGTAAAAAATATGCTTACCTAACGCAGCTATGGCTAAGGATCTGACTTAGAAGTCTTATAGAAAACTGTAAATCGAACGTATTTCAATCACTAAGAACCTAAAATTCGGTTGTATGAGAACCATGGGAAAAAAAGCTTACGAGTAGACCGAAAATGTTATAACCAGTAGCAGTCGAAAGTTAAAATTAACCGAAGATTGCTAATTCCTAAAAATAATTTAACAAATCTCTTGTTATTATGAAAACGAAACCCTTCTGTAGAATTGTAGAAAGAAAGTCATCCTCAGTTTGGCACTAGGAAATACTACACTTTCATGAAGACTAACAGTCAGTACCGACGTACAGTATTTCTCAGACTTCTGAAAACGTTAGTTTAGTTGTTTGCGTCCATTTCTAAAATGCCAGAGATCGGTTTTCCACCTCCTTAGCTTGTAGCCATGTCCCCATTCAGGAACCGAATAGTTATTTTCTAGTATTACCACTTTCTAGGCTCTCCCCGGAGCATTTATTGTTTTTTTTAAGACAGTTGTAAGACACGAGCAAGCAAAAGTCGCCGTTGGCGTTCAGTAGTGCTAGTTGTCGACCTGTGGTAGTATATCTTCACTTAGAAATCCTTTATATTGTAAGTATTTTTGTAGATTGTTAATTTTTTTCAAGCTGTTGCAAAGGTAACTGGACGAAGTTAGGCCGAAGATATTCAAATTTATAAATTAATATAGGACTAAGGAATTTTAAATAATCCGGTCATTACGATACCTCAGAATTTTTATTGAATTATGAATAACTATGCCGCTTCAGTGCCATAATCAAAAACTGCCTCACTTACCTTTATGTTAAATCTCTACTAGTTGTAAGACACGAACAAGCAACTCAGTTGGATTTTAACTACTTCCCAATAAGCTTTACCAAGGTAATATAGATATGCTTGATATTTGATTAATTATTGTTCTATTATAGATTTGTAAATTACGCATTTTACAAAATAGAAACTACTAACCAGAACTGAAGCAAAGATAAATTCCCCACTTAGACATAATTCATACAGATGAAAATACATCAGTGTGAATACTATTTTTCTATGAATTTCAGGAAACCCGAGAGTGCACGCGAGTTAGCAGCAAGTTGTCACTTGGGCATTGCTTCCACTGAGCAGATATAATTATTTGAGCATGTTACTGTACTTCGTATTGTCTTTTTGTCTGTTATCGGAACAAAAATAATATTAGTCATCTTATAACAGTAACTGACTAACTGTAATCGAATTAGTTGTTTATAAAAAATTAGTAAATTATCATCAGACTTTTTAGAAGATGCTGGAACTTTGCTGGGTTTTTCGTTACCATTTATCAGGAAAAGGTGATATGGAAACATTAATTTCTTTTTTCCTTTGAAAATCAGGAAAAGGTGACATGGAAACATTACTGTTTCTTTTTTAAAATGAAAAACAAAATATGAGAATTCATCATTACCAACAGTCATTCCGTTAGGTATTCTTAGGTCAACTTTAAAGGTACCTAACATTTTTTTCGTAATATGTTAAACTTAATTTCAAGCATTATGCGTCCCGAAATAAATCGGTTATACCAAAAAGGGAGACAATAGCTTGCAGCGTGCCATTACAGACTTCAATAATGAATGCGCTTTCGCATCAGAATAAATCATCCATTTGTTCTGGAGTATCGGTTGACAACCATGAGTTATGAAACGCCCGAATTATCTTTGTAAAAAGACGGTACATGAAGCCGGCTCCGGTTTGTCATGCCAATGCCCAGGCTCCTTTTGCCGGAGTCCTTCCCTCGACCTATTCATCACTGAAACCGATCTGTTTGGAAAAGATATAACATTCGGAGGCCGTCTCTTGGCTTACCTGATTGCAAATGGGCTCTTCGCCCGTAGATGGCCTTGTTTAGAAAGTGAGAGTCAGGGTCAAATACCTGTATAAGAGAGAGAGAGAGAGAGAGAGAGAGAGAGAGAGAGAGAGAGAGAGAGAGAGAGAGAGAGCGCCAGGCACTGGTAAAATTTAGAATTATTAGACAGTTCTGTTGTGCTAGTTTGGAAACAGCCACTAAAACAGTGGTAGCCGATAATAATATTTCGTTGGTGATGATCTCCTTTTAGTGTTGTTACCAGTATCCGTAGAATTAGTAACAGAAGTAGTGGCAGTGAAAATGTTAAACCTAAGACGTAAGGTATACGTAACAATAAGTAATAAAGAGGGCAGCGACTCTTGCATTTCTCCACCGGTGCACGCGATTCTCGCTTAAAGAAGACAATTAATGGTAAAGGCTTACAGTGTTATGATCACTGGAAATGCCATTAAGAACGTTTTCGAACAGCATTCCTATGCACTATATCGACAACATCTTATCCAATTACAGCATTCGCAATATATGACAAAGAGGATCAATACATTTGTGGTTTTATTGCAGCTTTTCTTTCTCAGTGCAATATTTACGGTTTCTCAGCTAAAGAGAATTAGATTCCATTGTCCAGAAAGGAAAATTTAAAAGTATTAAAAGAACAATAGTAAAGGAGACAGAGCAGATTGCTCAAACATAACTGCAAAGTTTTAAGTTTTCTAGTAGCCCATACATCGATTTGCATATTTTAGAAATTGCAGAAAGATATATAAAAGTATGAACTTGCACTAATCTCAAACTAACTAGAAAATTCCGTACAGAATTGTAAGTTTTCTTGAATGGGATGTTAGATAACTACTTGAAGAAAGAAAGGAATAATGAGCACGCTACGACTCACTAAATTAGTTACGTTGATAAAATGCTAAATGGTTTTTACAACAGGTCGGATATAAGGAAAGATAAAAGATTTGCATGTCAACTTACATGACTCCGAGATAAGAAAATTTCACAATCCTCAGAACCTAAAGAGCTTATTATGTACCTAAAGGAATAAATAGCCCTGAAATGTTAGTTTCAGGATATGCACTTTCCCCAAATGTTTGCTTACATTACCGGGAGTATGGTTAATTTTTGACGAATGTAAGCAAATGCGAGAAGGCGCCTTGTCATAACCTAAGACAAAGGAACTCTTACACTATTATTGCAGCAAAGAAAAAAGTATTATTTGGGATGTGTTAGTTCTTCTTATTTGAAACTTAACTTGAACTTCCGTAGTAAGAATGTGTGAAACATGTCAGCGAGTTCTTGAGATGACAAAGTGAAAGAGAGCTATGAACTAAGCCAAGAGTTTATCGTATATATATAAATTTATTTATATATATATATATATATATATATATATATATATATATATGTATGTATATATATATATATATATATATATATATATATATATATATATATATATATATATATATATATATATATATATATATATACTATATACATATATATATTATATTCAAAGTTGGATAAAACGTCTTCATCTGTCAGTTACTATATCGTGGGTTAAGGCAGTATTGAATAAGTTATGTGATTATATTATTGACTTTTTAGAAGGGTAATAGATTTGTAATCCTCCCCTTCAGGTTGATGGAACTTTTGACTCACATATAACTTTTGAGAAACGTCTAAAGAAAGTTTCAGCAAATGCCACACGAAAATTCGTTAATGTTCGTATAGTCTATCACCTGAGACCCTAAAATTCTGAGTTCGTTGCCCCCCGCTGTTTACCTCACTTTCTTGGTACCAGTATGTAGGAAAATAAGTCTGCTGTTCATTTCTGCCTGTTTTCAGATCAACAGTTACCCTGAAACATGTCTAATTTCATGATTTTTACATCTTCCCTTGAGGCGTTTTTGCACAGTAATTAAGAACCAGCATATTTGGTTTTGAACGTGTTCTCCAAACTAAGAAGTGAAAACTATTTTATACCTGAAATAAATTTATTTATTCCTTGCTGAAAACATTTCTAGCAATGATTTTTTCCAGAAGGTAATTGGGTCTCATGCTTGTTTCACATTTATAGCTAGAGAAATAAAGGAGATATATACTTTAAAAAGATTAATGAATAAACTAACATGTTAGATACAGCTTTTCTGGCTTGAAATAGAACACTTGGTAATTTTCTTGATCATAATCAGGAAAAAACGATGTACCGAATATATAAAAAATATATATAATTTATTGTATATGGCAAACTGAAAAGTACCTTCTCTTCACAGACAGTGATACAGGTAAACCTGTCAATATGAATTTTTCATTGTTAAAAGTGGTATTCATTTGGCACATTATGTCATAAACACTGCCATGTGCGAACTGTTGCAAAGTATCATTAAAGTATGACATATCAATTTAATGGTGCACTAGTCCTCAGTGCCCTCCTCATCACTCTCAGTATTTGCATTTGTTTCACAAGAATGCACAACTCTGTTTGCACATTCCCTGGTGCATTGGCATGCATCAGTACAGGGCAGGTTCAAGCCCCTGCAACTGCAACATTTAGTCATGCAGGGTGTTTTACAACCACAGCAGGTATATTCCATCAGTACTTTTGGAGCTGGTCCTTTGTCTGTCCAGTAAATGGATAAAGAATCATTAGTCACAGTCCAGCCATGACCACTTGGACTTGGTTCACCATATTCAGGTTTGAGACCTCGTTTCCACAATGCTGCTTGGTAGTTGGCTCGTTTTAAGTGTTGCTTCAGGGCATTCTGAGATGGTGGATGTCGATGTGACTGGTGACTCTTTACACAAATGAGGAAATACCGAGCTTCATTGACGCTCTCCACATGGTCAATGACTTAGAGCTTCACAGTGAATTGTTCTCACTGACTGAAGAGTTCTGGACTCTCTTCAAAAGAATCTCCAAGCATTTGTAAAGGCTTTCTAGAGTCTTGATCTTTTTCAATCAAAGCCAGAGCTGCTGCCTTTCCCTTGCCACAGAAAGCACTAGTACTGTCAGTATCTGTGAAAGATATGGGCTAATAAGTCACTGTCACCTGATGGATCTGGTGGAGGTTCACAAGTGTGGACTCTGCGTTGTATGAGGATGCCATTTGTACAGTGGGTTGTGTTACTGCCACTGAGAGTTTGCTCATTGAGGTCATTATTGTCCCAGCAGAAAGTTGTGAACACATTTGGCAGGATATTACATGGCAATAATACCCTGCCTTTCTCTTTTTTTATATGTTTTGGGGCCAAAACAGATTCTAACTCAAGCAACCCATTGTAAGAAATTGTGTTTAAATCTGGAGCACATTTTTATGGTCATATGAGATCATGTTTTGACTCTCCCTTTGGACAGCCTGTCCGACAGCCATGACTCTTCTGTGTAAATCTGGTTCCACAGTCTCCATTTCATCCCCACCAAACTCGTCTGGAAACATCATCCAAACAAGGAAGTTGTAAACCTGTTCTGGCAAATGAGCTTTACGTAAGGTCATATCAACTGAAGAAACATCTGTCATTAGATTTTTCTGCTTCTTTAGTTCACTTCTAAGATGCTTTGCCACATGGTAGAGATCTGCCCTGGTAATAGGACTAGGGTCTGTTTTGGTTTCATTTTCAGAATACTCAGAGTCAAAGTCAGGCCTTATGGTATCAGCAAGTCGCAAACCTGCTTCAACAATTTGCCCTTTAAGAATTTCTGATAAAAACAAAATCTCTGATTCATTCTTTTTGCCAGGTTGTCAAAATGAAAGTTGTTTTTCAGAGGTTTTAAGGAAGCAGTTCTTGAGTTTGTATGATTTGTAATTTGGAGCTTCTTTACCATGTGCTGCTAGGTGAGTATTGAAACGTTCTAAAAGAATGCTCATTGACATTGTTTTGTGCCCACTAAGCACGTCTCTTTTGGCCTCTTTTACAACTGAGGTGTATGCTTCTTCATATGGATCCTTTACCTTTCGTACTTCACATTTTAAGAGCATCTAATGATCTCTTCTTGGTGTACCAAACATAGCAACTATGATGGTAGCACACTTCAGTTGCAATTGGATCACTGTCAGAAAGTTCACACACTATACGGTCATCTTCTCGCAATCTTGCAGCCTGAAGGATTCTATTTCCAGCTTCAAAAGTCACGCACTGAACTAGGGGCAGAAATTTCTTTTTGGCTTCATCATACTTTCTAGTCTGACAGATCACACAGAGTTTGGACAGGGAGCTGGCCTTGGAACGGTGGTGCCGTTTGAATGGTTGTAGGTCTTCATTGTCAGCAGGTTCAACAAAGTTCTCATTCCTTTGTCTTTTGAGCCTTGCAATGTGATCTCGATTTGTGTAGGCCTGATAGCAGGTCCGATGCTAGACGCCCAATGATCCATTGTCCAATGTGTCCTTCAAACATTTATAGATTTCATAATTTCTTTCCCTGGCTGCATTGTAGAAAGTATGCCAGCTGACTATGGAGAACGGAGTCAATTTACCAGTTGTACCCTCTTTATGACAAAGACACTTTGAAAAGTCTACTTGAGAATTAGTAGGAGTAATTACGGGAGGATGCATATCAAACGAAGCCATTCTAATCATGCATGTTCTACTAGCTTCTACAATACTCTGCATTTACTGTGGATTCTTCACCATCACCAGAAGACTTACTGCCTACAAAGAGAAAGGAAAGAAGAATTATAAGGTAAAGCCTTTTAAGCACCCATAGCCCTTTTTACGGTCAATAATGGAATGGACTTTTCCAGTTAAAATCTTATCAAAATATTCCTAATATACCCACTTGTGTGTGTAGAAAATTTGGAGAAGTAAAACTAATAAAACCAAAAATTTTGTAATATTATTACTATATTTCATATTGTTTCCATGTCAAAACTATTAGAATTAGAACATTGTTAATTGCATTTGAAAGATCTTAGATATCAATATTTTAAAGAAAAGCTATGAAAAAATAAAATTAAGATAAAAATACTGATTTTATCATAAATTGCTTCAGTAATTATTAAAGAAATTATTTTTGCCAAATTCAAAATTTAATGACGAAGATGTGTAGAAAATTTAAAGACCTTCACAATAATAGTGAAATCATTCAAATATTAGTCATAGGCACTGTATAACCCAAAAATTATCTTTAAATTAGGAGAAAAGTATGTGTATAGGGTAGGTGTAAAAATCACGAAATTAGACATATTTCAGGGTAACTGCAGACCTGGAAACAGTCGGAAATGGATAGTAGACATATTTTCCTATAGTTTGATACCAAAAAAGTGAGCTAAACAGGGGTGGGCAACGAACTCGAAATTTAGCCCCTTATTGGAAATCATGTGAAGGACTAGTAAGACTATATATATATATATATATATATATATATATATATATATATATATATATATATATATATATATATATATATATATATAACAAAAAATCAATGCAACATGTCGTAGGTCATTTGTACTTTCTTTACTGGAATACTGTTCTCCGGTGTCGATGTCTGCTTCTGCCAGATATTTTTCTCTTTTAGATAGAGTGCTTCGTGGTGGTAGGTTTGTTTTCTAATAATAGCAGTTATGACTTGGACCATCTACGGATGGGGTCTTGTTTGTCACTTTTTCGTAAGTTGTATTTCAACAGAGATCTTTCACAGTTGATCTCTGATCCCCTTTATCTGCCGAGAGAGAGCAACCAGATTCCCTGAACAGCAGCACCAATATGCTGAGGATATCGTGCAGTTGGAACTTCAGACGTTCAAGTGAAAATGCAATGCATTACTACCCTAATACTAGTCTTCTTGCACATTTTAATACATTTTTATCTATTTATCTGTTTATTAATTATTTTTTTCTTTTTTAATAAGCGGTATCTCTTCTTTCCGTATTTCCCCTGTAATTCCTCTTGCACCATATTCTTTGGAAGTTTGAAGTTCAAGTGGCCCCTGTGGGCTTGTTCCATATGAATAGGTTTCATCTGCTGAATAATAATAATAATAATAATAATAATAATAATAATAATAATAATAATAATAATAATAATAATGTATTGAAATAATGAGGTGCAATTTAATAGCGTTACTGATGCGAAATATAATCTTGATTTGAACACAGGGACATGCATAAATACACTTTAGTTCAGTAGGCAGCTTCATAACATTCTTTACTCATAATATTATGACATAGGTAAAAGTATTTCTATATATATATATATATATATATATATATATATATATATATATATATATATATATATATATATATATATATATATATTATATATTGTTACGTGGGTCATTTGGCCAATGAGTTTAACAATTAGTTAGTTGGTTTATATCGCCTTGCTTTGCCTAAGACCCCACATAATTCTGCCATTTAAGGCTAAAATTTACTCTAAAGGACAGATACTGAATAGATCAGGTTGTCAGCTGAAAACTAGTTAACAAAAAATAGAGGTTTATTTCATAACCATATGAATTAATTCAGCAAACTTACTGGAAAAACTAGTTTCAACAAAAGTAAAATAAAATGAAATGGGTTACTTACAGCAGCTAATAGCCACTCAGAATATTAGTCCTAAATTAAGACAATCCCTGTGTTACACAGAGATGAATGCAACAGGTTTGTGTGCCTCTTGAACACTTTATAAGGCATTTACTGCAAGGAACGTTGAATTGAGGCTTCTTGGTACTAATGATGCAGATTCTTCTCTAAGTAAGAGGATTTGTTCAGACCCAAGGCGTACACACTTCTGGAAAAAGACGTATCCAGATAACAATCTTGCACTTCAGAAACTCTCACTTGTCATTACTTAATCACAAGGGGATGACTCTTATATCAAGAATAATTCTTTTAACACCATGGAGGACAAGTTATGTGATTTCAGTAGACAACAATAATTGTACTTAATAGAATTATTTCGTAAATGAGATATGTTTTACTGGGATTTCTTCGTCAGTGACTGTTTAGGAGAGGAAAATTAAACAAGGAAACTGAGAGTTTCAGCTGAAGGGAAAGGGAAGTGGGAGTAATTGTCAAATCACTTACCGCTGGGTGAGCTAATGCAGTGATCAGTTGCATAAGATTCCTGGGTCCTTTGGAATAACAGTTTTCTCCCTCATGTTGAACAAAGGAGGAGAGACAAAGAGGGCTTGGAGGACAGCACAGAATGTGTCTGTGTCCTATTGTAGCTGAGTTGAGAGACTCCCGATGCTGGGGCAGCTTCACGCTGTTTGCTTCAAAACTCCTCATACCAGAGCCTGACCTGAAATGTCAATAGACTCACCAGTACACAGGATAGAGAAAAGTGGGTCTTAAGAACATTATAACTAAGGTCTGGCCTAGCAAAACTGTATCCCCCTCTCTGACTCTCTAAGCTAAAATTCTTGCCCCTTGGCCGGGAGTGTACTTATTTTGAAAACAACCCTTGGATTCCCACCTGACTTCTTTGCATGCAAGCAGCCTACATTGTCTGTCCTCTTGCTTTAATAAAGGTAAATTTTATTATTCGATTAAGAAGCAAGAAAGGGAGGTCGATCTGTGAATATGTATAATATATATAATTATATATATGTGTGTGTGTGTGTAGCTCTGTTGTTTTTTCCAGTTTTTGTTCTCCATGGCCATATCGGAGAAGGTTAGTGGGTATGTATTCTGTTTATACTGTATACCTTATGAAGAAGTTGGTAATTACTCTTAAGGCATTGGTGAACTGGCAAACAAAGTCAAGGTTAATAGCATGTGGCGCATAAAAAGGTTAATATATGAGTAAATATCCATTAAAGGTGAAATTATTTAATCAATATTCAAAGGTCAGTTAAAAGCGCTAGTTTTGTGATTCAAATAAAGCAGTATACCTTGAAGGGAACAATAGATAAAAAAATTTCAGCTCATTAAATGTAGCATTAAATTTCAAGTTGGGTGATTTACGGTGTATCTAAAAATGATTCCAGTGATTCCCATAAACAAAATTCTTTCCTCAGATTAATGTATCAGGATAAGCTAATAAAGGTGAGTTGATACAGTACAGCAGTGGCAAACAAGACATGTGTTAGACCAAAGTTTGCAAAGTCAACATCAGTTCAGTATCTTCCTCCAGAAGGCCACGGGTGAAAGGCCCATCATAATGATATAATGACTTCTCATGAAGGTTTTAATGGAATCTTTCTAATCTCATTCATCACGGCTATGAGAGGATTGGTCAACAACTGAAGGCTTCTGTGACCTCTCCTCTTGTAGTATGGTAGGTGAATTAATGTTAAATAAAATAGCACATGTCAGCAGTGAAGAATGCCTAAGGATTCTCAGTCGCTCCGTCTATTTACGAAAGAGATCGGGTCATCCTTACTGTACGTCTTTGAAGTCCGCTATCTGATAATATCTGGAGGCTTTCCACTTCTTTCTTTTTATTGTAGGAAGGATGAATGATGTACAGCGAAGGCCAAAAATATCTGGAATTCCGCCACAGAAGCTTCTGCAGTATAAAAATAGGAATCTCGCAATCTCAAAAACATTGTAAATGTCGGAACGAAGGTATGTTAGCGCCAGAGGATGCAGAAATCCTCCCGTGGTGGATAAAGGAAGAAGAATCCTGAAAATCAGCTGACTTCTTTGTAATACAATGGCAGTCTCTCTCTCTCTCTCTCTCTCTCTCTCTCTCTCTCTCTCTCTCTCTCTCTCTCTCTCTCTCTCTCTCTTATATCATCGATGTGTGATTCAGTCATATCCAAACGATTTGATAATTTTTGCGTATATATTTTGCTTATATAACAGCAACCCCTGGCATGTTCTTTATAGGATACTGTTGTAATCAGCACACATGCTCTCCACGCATGCATATATTACACGCATATATATATATATATATATATATATATATATATATATATATATATATATATATATATATATATATATATATATATATATATATATATATATATATATATATATATATATATATATATATATATATATATATATATATATATATATATATATATATAAATGTGTTTGTAAATATATATGTTTGTATGTACAGTATCATTCATGTTTGTATATATAGTGTGTGTATGGTCTGCGGCGAATATTTCGCGAATATTTTTAATCTAACTGGGGAAGCTGTTTAGAAGCTCCTATCCGTAACTTTGGTGAGTAGTTAGTATAGAAATCGAACGAATACTTCAGCATCGATGAAGGGAACCTGTTTGTGAAAGGAAGGAGATGCGTTGTAGGGAAGGACAGGCTGAGTTATGTCATGATAAGATGCACCGGATTACTTCGTTGCAGATTATGTACCTGGCATTGTAAATATGCATGAGGAAAATGTCTGCAGCTGGCTAATTGGCATCGCTTTTACTTATGTGGGAGTGAATGTGGAAAGGAATGCAGTAAACACCATAAAAGAGTAAAAGGAAAGCAAATTAATAAAGAAAAAATAGAAACTGACATTTTCTTGCGTTGAAACATATGCACAAACAGTTAAGTACTGTAGATTAAGCATCAGCAACTAGAATTAGTAACAGAGAAATAATGCCTCCGTCAAAAAAGTAGAGTAACAGGTTGACAAATAGAAAGGGTATGTTGGTCAAATAAAAAGGAAATAAAACATTGACTTTGGGCAACATTATTAAACAACTGTGATTCTGTTCACGGTCTGAACATAAAGTCCGTATGGATGAAATTTGATGGAGGGAAGATAAGCAGTTAACCCACAAATAAAATTAGCCGACGGCAATAACACATTCGCTGTACCGTTGTTTGTTCAATCAATCAAGTTAAGTAACATTAATTTGGGTCTGGTCAGTAATTAACAAAGTAGACAACTAAGAAAGGCTAGACGCAGTCGGAACGGAGGCCCCTTGAATATTTATGGGCTAGGTATTGCCTGGCCACCTCATCCCAGAAGACTATGCAAACCGGAAAAGTAACATATTCTGGAGCCACCACCTTGGATACACACACATACATACACACACACACACACACACACACACACACACACATATATATATATATATATATATATATATATATATATATATATATATATATATATATATACACACATATATACATATACAATATATACTGTGTATATACATATATATATGTAAATATGTGCAATCAGGAATTACATGTAACTTACTCTTGTTGACTGGATCATTTCCCTCTGAACAAGTCTACAAACATAATTATACCAATAAAATATTTTATTAGTTTCATATACCTATATAAAATTATTTACATTTAAACACGGAAGCATGTATTATAGAGTGCATAGCACGAAAAATTCTTTTTAAAAGACAAGGTAAACATAACTTTTGGGTTTAAAACTTGATAAGCACCAACGATATGAGTACGATTTATAATATTGAGGTTAGACTTCTTATTTTGTGTCGACTGAGTGAAAGAGCACATACTCTATATATTTTCTAAATCTTTGGACATCATCTTTTTTCCGTGAACTACCACCTCGATTTTTCGTTTGGTATTGCCGTTTATCACATATTTTATTGTATCGCTTCAGTAAAACTTCTCTCTCTCTAATCGCCACCTAATCTCAACACAAATTCCATAGAAGGGATCAGAGGCACAGGTTTTATGGATTGAAAGGGTATCATTGTTATCATTAGAACATGAACATTACTGTTAAATGTTCAGGTCAGATTTTCCTTTACTATGAACATTAATTGACAATCAGTAAATTGTTTGAATACATCAAATAATACAGTGATTATTTACTAGAAGATATCATGCATTTTGAATATTTTGTTAGGGGCTTGTGAAATTCAGGTATTTACTAAATTTCATTAAATATAAGTAATTCCTAATTACACTCATTTAATGAACCACGCACGCATGCCCACACGTTTGGTTATTACATATATACAGTTTTTATATATGTATCTATATATATATATATATATATATATATATATATATATATATATATATATATATATATATATATATATATATATATATATATTTGTGTCGAAAAAGACTACGAAACAATAAAAATTCGTTTAGTAGTATACGTCTTGTTGAACAAGGTTGTATAAATATCAGAATGGCTAACCAGACATTTTTAATCATAGTAAAAAATTTCTTCCTACTTTTTCAACATATAAGTTCATAAAAGTGAAAAGTCAATACTAGAGCGTGTTGAAAAAGAACTTAAAAACGGAACAGGAGATATATCCGAGCTATCACCGTCAGTGGACAAGACAATACTGTACAAGCTACAATAGTTTGTTGCCTTAGAACCTGATGAGTACGTTCCAACACTTGGTCCAGATAACGGTAATTTTGTTGCCAAAAAGTGAATCCTTGTAACAAGTGAAATATATGTTGTTTATTCCGCGTTTAATTGAGTGGAAGTAGATAGAGGAGTAAATAATTAAATGAGTATAAAAGTAAAAGATATATGTTTATCAATGGTAATCAAGTTAAAGGTGATAAGAGTGACAGTCGGAGTTGATCGTTTCGTTAGACGAAATATACGTATAGGTTGATAAAAAACTAAGTTGATTTATCCCATAAGAAAAAATTTTACAAAGCAAATAAAATCCCGTGAGTTTCTTTTACTCTTTACTCCTCACCAGATATCGTGGTGTCCTCATGTCGGTGTGAAGTATAAAAGAATTCTTGAAAGTAACCGAATTTCTGCGCAAATGTTCTTCTCTTTACATAAACTAGGCTTTGACCTTCCGCTGTCTTGTTATCGTTTAGTCGTGGCTTCAGTATATCTCTTCTGGGGCCAACATTATTTGTTCTTGTGGACAGTGCACATAAAGAAGAACACACAGATGGAAAAACTTGTAGTCTAGACAACGGTATCTTCCTTCCTCAGATCGCGAACCTTATGATTTTGGTTTGTTGATCCTTTTGTAATCTCTCTCTCTCTCTCTCTCTCTCTCTCTCTCTCTCTGCTCTGCTCTTCGTTGAGTCTGGTGATGCAAGTGCAGTAAATTTTGCTCACATTCTAGGAATCAGCGCTCGATTTCCGGACAGAACGAGGAAAGGAGCGGTAAGGGCGCGGGAAATAAAAACTTAAGCATGCCTCTGTTAACCTAGTAGGGAATTAAGTAATTATTTGTTAGTAGATTGTTGCGAGTTGTAGGTGAGAGAGAGAGAGAGAGAGAGAGATGAGAAATGAGAAATGTTTTTCCGTCAAACTAAATATGATCACATCGAAATTAAAAGCAGTAGGGCTTTTTCGCGATGTAATCCCCTCACCATCAGGGTTAAACAATTCATTAGTTAATTGTTCTTCTTTACATAGGCTTTAAACTTGTGAGTTATAGAAAATAATGTCATATTTTATATTTACATCTGTTATACTGTATAAAGTACAGGCCTTATGGCATATTTTTTTGTTACTTTCAGAAACTTTCAGTTGCAACCAATGTAATGTTAATACATTCATCATAAAAATAGATTTTTTCCGGGGATTTAATTGATATTTCAGACAAATTTTTTTGCAAGCTGAAAGTGTATTTGATAATTTATATCACAGAATGGCTAGCTTACATTTTCTTCCCTTTCATCACGTCTATTTATGAGTGGTTGCTCGGAGTGGCACTTTAATTATGAACCCATAGGACTTCTCTTGCCAATGTGAAACATTAAATCATATAAAAAAAGAGAATAAATGAACATGAAATGTGCAGTTAAAAGTTTCGCATTTCATCAAAAGAAATCATTGTCGGACAATTTCACACTTTCGCAGATCAGCGTTTTAATATCTTGCAAAACACACTTATATAAATTTATGAATTATAAAAGTATATGAGATTTGGAATGATAAGATAGAATAAATAGTTTAAATTGAAGTAATGACGGCAATTTGACAGACTTAGAATATGCAGATGATGCTATTTTAAACAGCAAAACCCCACAAGTTTTACAAAGTTTAATTAATGAATGCATTAAATATCGGAGAGATGGAACTCAAGATAAATCTAATAAAACGAAAATACTGATGTCAAGGTAGGCACAAGAAGGAGAAAGCTCAGTCTTCCAAATTATTATGAACAATGACACCCAGTACATGTTGTTCTAAGTTTGAATTCAATGAAAAAAAAAAAACAAACAAACCAAAGAAGGTGCTGGCCGAATAAAATTTCTAAACAAGATTGGCTGACATTATATACGAAGGTAAGATTATATATATATATATATATATAATATATATATATATATATATATTATATATATATATATATATATATATATATATATATATATATATATGTATATATATATATATATATATATATATATATATATATATATATATATATATATATATATATATATATATATATATATAAGCACAGTCAGTATTGCTATATGAAAATGAATAGTGATTTAGTAATGGACCCATATCAGAAAGAATTTATTGATTGAGAATAAAACTATAAGAGGAGGAATATGGGTCGGGCGTCAGGATAAAGTAAGGATTGATATCGTAATGAAATTACGGAAGTTCCATATAAAGATGACATAATGATGAAAGGGAGTCACCTAGGAGTGTCCTCTAGGCACTAGGAGAATAGGAAGACCCAGACCTACTTAGATGATTATGAAACGGGTGTAGCAAAGGCGTGAGTAAGAGGCAACATCTACAAACTTACTGTATATTAATCTCTATTTTGTTCGCCTCGTGTCAGGCACTACATTTCCGCTTGCAAGAGCCCTTGACCTTTCTGTTTGTTGTTTTGAATAAAACAGTTGACTGCATATTAAACCCTACAAACAGAAAGGTCAAGGGCTCTTGCCAGCTTTGACATGAGGCGAACAAAATAGAGCTATACGTCAACTATTTTATTCAAAACAACAAACAGAAAGGTCAAGGGCTTTTGCCAGCGGAAATGTAGTGCCTGACATGAGGCGAACAAAATAGGGTTTAGTATACAGTCAACTGTTTTATTCAAAACAACAAACAGAAAGGTCAAGGGCTCTTTCAAGCGGAAATGTAGGGCCTGACACGAGGTGAACAAAATAGAGGTTAATATACAGTTAATGTTGTTTGTTTGAGAATGGAGTTTGGTACATAGTTTTATGTACAAGTTGCGAACAGAGTTCTGATAAATATTGCTGGAAAGCTAACATGTTATAGACTCTATTAGGAATGATACATTTGATGTAACATTATTATGAATGACAGTATACAGAAGAAGGATGTGTTGTGCCAGTTGTGTTCCTTATATGCGTGTGCTTGACACATATGTTAGGATAGGCTTGTTGTGAGGAGCGGATGCCTGTAGGGTATGAGTTCGGACGGCCAGGTAAGATGGATGATTGTGTAGGTCCATGCGGGCCCCTACAGGACTCCTCCCCCTTCGAGAGGCCTACGGTTGTAGGTTGGTGTCTGGGAGGTATGCTGGTTTGAGGCAATTGATGGAGTCCGAGACATTCCTGCCATCAGCTGTCATCTGGTAGGCCTTGTCTCCTCTTTGGATGATCCAAAATTGTTCCAAATAGACTGAGGAGGGGTGGGGCCTGTGTGTGTCCTGAGGAGGGGTGGGGCCTGTGTGTGTGTCCACTTGTAGGAATGCGTATTTTAAGTTGTCCAGTTCATTGGAATGTACGCTTTTCTGGCCATGTCATAAGTCATCTTTGCCGGCATTATCCTTTCTAATGCTTTACGGATGTCAGATGGAGATAAGTTAAGTATATCTTAGTTTAACCAAACCATTGAGCTGGTTAACAGCTCTCCTAGGGCAGGCCCGAAGGATTAGATTTATTTAATGTTGCTAAAAACTAACTGGTTACCTAGCAATGGAACCTAAAGCTTATTGTGGAATCCGAACCATATTACAACGAGAAATGACTTTCTATCACCAGAAATAAATTCCTCTAATTCTTCATTGGCCGCTCGGAGAGTCGAATGCTGGGCCAACAGCATGCTAGCCGAAAGTGCTACCCACCCCTGCAATGAAGAACTGTCACATGGAGATGTCAGGCTTGTTGGATGTTGCAAGATATCCGCCGGTAATGTTGATGCTTGTACATACAGGGCTTCTGCTGGAGATGCGTTGAATGACGCATGTGTGATGTTTTCAGGCACAGAGGGACCCAAGGTAACTCATTTCTCCAACTCCTGCCTTGACATCTGGCTGTGAGTGATGCTTTCAGTGATTAGTGTAGCCTTTTGACGATGCCATTGGCTTCTGGGTTGTAGGCCGTCGTATGTACTATCTTTGTCCCCAAACTGTCTGCAAGGGCATTCCATAAACTGGACGTGAAGTTGGCCCCCTGTCAATTATGATGATCTCTAGGACTCCATGTTTGCTGACCCATCCGATGAGAGCTTTCACACAACTATCTGCCATTTGTTGCTGTATCGGTATTGCTTTGGGCCACCTGGTATTTCTGTCGGTGATGGTGAACAGGTATCTGTACCCCTTGTAGGTGGGTAGAGGTCCCACTGTGTCGACATGGATGTGGCCGAGACAGGGGTGTGTTGTGTGGAACTCTCTTATTCCGCTTTCTACATGCCTTGTTATTTTTGTGTCTGACACAGAAGGTATTCTCTCAGGGCGAGGCTGTCTGGTACTTGTTTCACCGGTGATGGTTCTCTCTCCATTGTTGATAGATAGGTCACTTCACGTGAGGGCTGGGTTGTCCCGCCACAGTTGCTGTAGGTCCACATCGTCTTTTTGCACTTATGCTATTTCCGGTTAGGCTATCCCGATGTGGACGGTGTCGGTGCAGTTTCTCGATAGTGCATCGGCCACGGTTTTTGAAGACCCTTTTAGGTACTTGATGGTGCAGGAGTGTTCAGCTGTTGTGGACAGATGACGCTGCTGTCATGCTGACCATGTGTCTGTGGTTTTTGTGAAGGCATGCACATAGGGTTGGTGGTCCGTTTGTGTGACAAACTGCCGTCCTTCTGTCATGTGGTGAAAGGGGTGGATGGCTTTGTGGACTGCCAGCAACTCTCTGTCAGATGTGGAGTGCTTTTGTTCCACTGTCGTTAACTTTTTGCTGAAGAACACCAATGGTCGACAACCATCATCTGTGTCCTGCTCCAGTACTGCGCTAATCGCCGTGTTACTCGCATCAGTTGTCAAAGTGAGGGACCTCTGGGGTAGAGGAAAAATTAATGTGGCTGCAGAAGTTATTGCCTATTTTGCTAATAAAAATGCATTATCTTGAATATTTGACCAACATAATTTTTGGGGTTTTCCTTTTAAACAATTATATATTACGGTATATATATCTCTGATGGCTGCCCCCATGTTGTCCAGGAACTTCTTGGCTCTTAGGATGGGAGGTATGCTGAAGGATGGTTTCAGCTGGTCCTTCAGTGATTCATAGGTGACGGGTTTTAAGTTCTGCGACCCATTCTTCGACTTGCTCGAAACCTTGTCCAGCAGGAATTCGAGGACGGCATCTGCTTTATGTGGTGAGGAGGCGGTTTTCTTGGAGCGGAAGATGGCTCAGCCCTGAAGAACCAAGCTTCTGGGTTGTGGGGCGTGAAGTAGGGCAGACATATGGAGGCAGCAGCGACGGTGTTGCTGGAGAGTCTGGGATCGATGGGGCTGGCTGGGCTGGTCATCTCCGTGGTCACCAGTGTAGTGAAGTCATAAGTAAGTGATAGCATCTACAAACTTACTGGTTTATTCAAAACAACAAACAGAAAGGCTAGGGGCTCTTACAAGCGGAAATATAGTGCCTGACACGAGGCGAACAAAATATAGATTAATATACAGTCAACTGTGTTTGTTTGAGAATGGAGAATGGTACATTATTTTATATACAAGTTGCAAACAGATTTCTGATAAGTATAACTGGAAAGGTGACATTGTCTTTCCTCTATTAGGAATGATACATTTGACGTGACATTATTATGAACGAAAGTATATTTAAAAAGGATGTATGGTTTCGGCTGTGTTTCTTATATGCATTTGCTTGATGCGTATGTCAGGAGATTTCTTGTTGTGAGGAGCGGATGCCCATAGGGTATGAGTTCGGATGGCCAGGTAAGATGGACGATTGTGTAGGTCCGTGTGGGACCCCACAGGGGAAACTGGAGATCAAAGAAAGTTTGTAGAAGGTAAACTCGTGAAAATTGACTAACGACATTTCACAAGCGTTGCAGGCGATAATGATAAGATATGACTAAGGCCTTTTTATGCAAATTATGATTATTTCAAAAGCAAATAGTAAGATCCCAATCAGTTTCCTTTTTGCTATACTTCGTTCCTTTCGAGAAGCACTTCGATGCGCAGATTTTTTCAGATAATCTTCATAAATTTATATCCTCTTCCCTGCTGGGGTCTCTCTCTCTCTCTCTCTCTCTCTCTCTCTCTCTCTCTCTCTCTCTCTCTCTCTCAAAACTCCGCATAGTTAGAGCCCCTGGCTTCCCCTGTGATGTCCAATAAACATTCGCTCACACTCACTCTCAACCATTCATGCCTAGTCAATAAATTCCAAGAAGACATTCAAATGGGTTCACTACGCGGTTCTTCTTGACGAACGCTGGTCGCCGCACAATACCTGGAGTTCCGTAGAGCATGGTCGTTACGGCTTTCCCCTACACAGGTGCCTTTACATGAGGGCTGAGCCCTTGTAACCATCGCACCATGCCCCTCGTGCTCTTCGCCAGCTCGTTACTGTATTGTGCTCCGAAACTCTTATTGAAAGCTGAAGGTTATAGATTATCGGCTTACGTCCAGACTTGATTCATGTGTACTTGAAAAGATACATGGAAAGCACTTTTTTATTTTTGTTTCTGGTAAGTCTTCTGAGTGTTTTTGGCGTCTTGTTTAATGTAACAATGTACTTGTAACTTTTATCGGAGCATAGAGTTGAATCTCAGTAGTTTCAAAACATCTCTTATTGCATCATCCTTTATGCTAGGTTTCATATCCTCATTGTTTTAGCAAATGTTGCTGTTAAGAGAAACCAGGCATATGATTTCCAGCGATTTCAAATGAAATAGACATGGACGTGCTTGGGATTTTCAATATATTTTTTTTATAGCTAGCCATTCATCAAACTCGTTCTTGCAGTAAAAGCTGAATTTCGGTTAAATGCAAATTAGATGGCGAGATCATAACGAAGAATGTGACGGAGTGATATAGATAAGTGCGTTATTCTATAAAGTTCAGAATTATTCTAATCCCCACCAAGAAATTAATATCCTCATTGCAGTTTCCGTTTTTCTTGATACATATCCCATTTCTTTTCGTGGATGACTGAGATTTTTATTTCCGTTAGAATTCTGTTTTTCCATTCTTTTTTGTATAATACGTAGTTCCCTAAACATCCACGTTCCTGTCATTATATTGCATTCCTTTGGTGTGACACATTTCCAGGCTATAGTTCATGATGTTGATATAACATAATTTTTGTGACGTCAGAATTCATGAGAAATTTATTGAAATCATTCCCTCGGACACCGCACTGTATTTTCCACTCATTTGTGGAGAAAACTGGTTGCCTGTACTCCGTAGGCTTAAGGTTTTTTTTGTTTATTTGTAAGTTATAATAATATTTGAACTGGCGTTGTAATGCTTTCTTTGAACACATTCTTTTTTTTTTATGTGACTTGTATACCTTACTAATCCAACACCGGGCGTTCCTCTCTCCTCGCCTCTGAGATTTGGGAAGAAATAAGTAGACATTTATTTTGGGTCGTCTACATATGGCTTCCGCGAGGCAGATCTTCAGGTGATCTGTAGACCACTGATGTTAGGCTTTTTTCTCAGTGTGACTTCATTTGCCGCCCCTCGCCTGTATAGTACTATGTTGAAATCTGTAAACGGAGATAATAAAAATGCGAAATTTGAAAAAGGCCTCCATGACGATTTAGTTTGCGGCTACTATATTCTTCAGTTTAGTAATAAATTCAGTTTTCAAACTTACAATATGGACAAAGGAAAAAAATAGAGAGAGAAAGAAATATAAATAAAAAACTTTAAAAAGATTATTTCCAAAACGTCGTATTTATCGGAGCAGCTGTAAGGCGAAGAGTAATCTTGACCCAGATACATCTCCGTAAATTATATGGAATATCTTTTGACAGTACTGGACGCAAATTAGGGCCCAGGAATTATTGAGTTATTGCTTTTTTTCTCTCAGTACTAATAACCGTAAAATTACAGAAATAATTATGTTCTCGGTAGGAAGTTACTTAACTAATATTTTTTACAGGGTAGCTCATTTCACCCTGTTGCTTTGTAGCAATCTAATCTCTTAAAACTAAGACCAGTATTATTATTATAAGTCTGATCAGCACAAGAAAATACACATGAGGTAACAAGCATTTATGTATATTTTGATAAAATGTTTTGATGCAGACCTGTAATTTTCAGGTAATTTATGCGCTGTCGATCAGGTTTATGTGTTAATACGGTAAAAAAGACATCCAAAAATGAAATATGAAAGAAGTAATAAACCTATGAACCTTCTTATGTGGACCATATATTTTTCTCCGTAATCACTGAGTATTTAGGAGCCTATATATCATTGTGACCCGTGTCTCCATTCTGCAGCTTGCTCTATTTAAGTCGTTTGCATAAACAATTACTGTGTGCGCCCGATGGCTTAGCCTTCTCTTACTTAATTCCAGTACTTGTTCAGGTAATTTGTATGATTACTACCAGGGTTTTATAAATGACATCCACAGACTTTCGAGAGTGGGCTTCGAGTGGAAGTGGACATTAGGAGTCGTATAAGTTGTGGGAAGGGTGATAGGGAAAAGTGGGGTAGGGCTGCCACTCTACTTATTCTTGAGGTAATTACAGCAACTCTAACTTGAAAATGCCGCCATAAAAAAAAAAAAAAAAAAAAAAGAGAAAGATTTTAGAATTTGTAATCGGATAGTAAGAAAGCCATTTGCGAAATTTCAGTTAATTTTATACGGATACCAGTGAATTGTGAAGATCAGAAATAGGTGCCCACCAAAAACGCCAACAGTTAGTTCCTATGTTCCTTTGTATATAGTTATATGTATTATAGTTAACTGATTATGGATGAACTTCACTGTCGCCCCTCTGCTCTGTAAAGAATGTCGTGCCCTGAAAAGACTTCATCATAATATTTTTAACATTTAACTACAGTAGAAGATATACTGATGTAATTATAATATATGTATATATATATGAAATTATATATATAATATATATGTAATTTATATAAACATATATATATATATATATATATATATATATATATATATATATATATATATATATATATATATATATAAAAATATATATATATATATATATATATAGTATTAAAAATGTGTGCGTGCAGTATACGCACACATACCTATTTCTGTTTTATTCACCGTATGCTCTTTTTTCCCTTTGGATTGCATTGAGATAGTATGTCTTTTGGAGTAGGTGGTACCAGCATATTTTCTGGGGTGAGGTTGCTAGCTCTCCCATTAGTAGCAGCTGGTCCACTTTTTTTTATATGGTATGCAGATATATATATATATATATATATATATATATATATATATATATATATATATATATATATATATATATATATATATATATATATATATATATATATATATATATATATAATATATATATATATATATATATATATATATATATATATATATATATATATATATATATATATATATATATACATACACTGTACACACACATTAAGCAGTTTCCCATAATATTGGGTTATATCAAAGAAAAGCAAGACAGTGGTTACTGCCACGATGACATTTTTAACGAACTCCTTGTTGTTGTTGTTGTTGTTGTTAGCTTACGACTGAAGAAAAAAAAAAAAAAAAAAAAAACTTGTGTATGAGAGAGAGAGAGAGCGAGAGAGAGAGAGAGGTTGTGTTTGGTGTAAGAGATGTGATAATATGACAATCATGAGGTACCTCATACACCTACACAAATGTTCAACAACAGATGATATATAGAATGTTTATACATTCCATTCACCTCTGTTCTGCATCTAGTATCACTCTTTATGGATATTTAATTCCCTTGCTTTTCTTTACTTGACCCTTCTGGATTATAAATATTTCTCTTGAACCTATCATCTGTTCTTTCCATGTGACCATTTCACCTCAAAACACTGTTATCTAACTTTTCATCAGCACTAATCTTTTAATAATTTCGTTTGCTTATCTTGACTTTTTACCTTTCCAGTTCTTCTCAGACCCCGTGTAGTAAACAGGCTGTTCATCCCAACAACTTTAACAATTTTGCCGAGGTTTGCATTCCTTATGCACCCTCTCCTTACAAAAAGGAGAGTTGGCTTAGAAATAATTTGTTACGTTCCAGCCTTGGCTTTCATACACATGCCTTAAAGTCTTTTCTCAGTTTTTTGCTCTCACCTTGTTCCTTTGTGTAATAACCTCTTCTGAGACGCGTGTCGTCCCGCAGCACACCAACATCTCTTTTTATATTTACCTCAGATACCAATGAATATCAGTCCCATCCAGTAAAGATCACCCATATCAATATCCTCCATTTTCCCTGTTTGCTTATTTAAATTTGCTGTTCCTCACACTTGCTCTCAACTCTATCCTTGTACAGACACTTTCAACCTTTTTCACTCCGTTCTGCAGTCTCCCTTCATTATTTCCAACCAGCACTGTATCATCTGGAAACATCAACCATTTCATACCTTACTACTGTATATTCATAATTCATTTTCTTATGACGCTCACAACTAGACACCTGCACGCTTACTCCTACCTGCACTGTTCTTCTATCGGCTTTTCGTATTTCACCATATACTTACACACACACACACACACATACACAATGGATTTGGTCTTTATTTATATATTCATCACGTTCCATATTTTCGTGCGTCAGTTATACATAATGAGGGCCACGTTTACTTTCGCTATTCAACTCAAGTTCCTGAAGAAGTTCTTGTCTGAACAAGTGCTCCTTAATTCCTTGCTACCACGCCGTTTAAGAAGATATGACCATCACCCATTCAATGAATTCAGTGCCTTGATGTTAAAATGCCGTATAGCAGCCGCAAAGCAGGAAGAGAAAGAAAAATTTAAGGGATTAGCAAAAGCCTGAATTTCTTCCAGTCATTCTATCCCGCCAGATGGGAAGGTCTTGGTTGACAAGAAATTTACGGAACACTTCGTAGGACTACAGATGCCCTAACAAGGAAACTTGACAGAAAACTAAAAAATCTTATTGGTAGCAGTGACTGGACTAATAGTGCACGTAATGATTGTATTATAAACTTATCAAGTAAACAAATAAGTGCAAATGTTTTGAGTGCACTCGGATATGGTTTATCCTTCTTTATATCGAGTAGACTCTACGCTTTAACGATTGCAGCGCCCACATGTATATTTGAAAAATATTGTGATCCTCCTCAAAATCATGTTGACAATTAAAGGTATTGTTCTTTAAGGTCCACAATAATATATCTGATGGTAACAGTTGTAAAACTTTATAAACTATGTAAAAAGCTTTCGAACCTTTCCCTGGGTTCATCTTCAGTTCAAACGAGTAACATAAAATGCACCGACGTAAACTCAAAGACCAAAGACGGGCTAACGTGGTGTTGCAAGTGATACCTCATCAGGAGGAGTCGAAGGTGCAGTGGGCACAGACTGCGTGCTATCCGGTGCCTGGGAAGGGAGGGGAGAGGCAGAGGCAGCATCAGGTGAGGGAAAAACTGAGCCTGTCCTAAAATTAAAATCTCTAACAAACGGCCTGAGTATGTAAAAATTAACAATTGGGGCCTCGTTAACAAACGACTTGTTACCTTTGAAGGACTCTACCAAGTTGATGGCTGCGCCTTCAACTAAGCGTCTGGTGTTTACATTGTTGCTTCTGAAAATAATACTGGTTGCATTCCACTCGGGTCTATGATCATTGTTAAATGCGTGCGTAACTATTGCGCTATTTTGTAAATGCATTGAAAAAACTCGCTTATGTTCCCCGAAGTGTGTAGTGAGACCATGTCCACTTTCACAAAAATATTTTCCTTTACAATCTTTTCAGGGTAATTCATAGACGCCTGGCACTACGGGATTTTTATCGTTATTGTTGTTGTTTCTTACTAGGTTATGTCTTAACGTATTATCATATTTAAACACAACTTTTTGTCCTTCTGAGTTTGGTTACCAAACCACTAATATTCTTTACGTTAAGATTGAATGTTAATGATATATATCTTTTTGGTTTTTCCCTGTTGTTATCTTTGGGTAAATAGAAGACCTCCTAGCTCGCTAGATGGCCTTCTCAATAAAATAGAAGGGATATCTGAGGCTCCTGATCGTTGCCATAGTATGTTGCAGTTCTCCATCTACATGTTCGCGGTCACAAATCCTAAAATTTCGTTTGAGTGAAAGGAATAATAATAGATATAACCCTCTGAAGTGTTTGATTTACGATATACTGAAAATTTTAACATTTGAGTATTGCAGTCTCTGAAAACCAAGACATCCAAAAAGGGCAATTTAAAATCAACTTCCATTTCTATCGTAAACTTAATTGACGGCAATATACTATTAGTTACTTCCACTAGCTTCACCAAATTTTCCTCTGGTCCCTTACAAACAACAAAGACATCGTCCACATACCTTACCCATAATGCTGGCTATATTACCTCATCACATCTGCTTAATATTTCTCTTTCTACAAACCCCATACAAATGTTAGCTAGTACCGGGGACAGGGGAGCACCCATGGCTACTCCCTCTTTTTATGCAAACCCCTGGTTATTAAACTGAAACACTGTTGATGTAACACATCTGATTAGTGAAAAAAATTGCTCCATCGGTATGGGAAAAGATACATTACCATGTTCATATTCTTCTTGTAATTTTGTAATTACATAATCTAAAGGGACGTAAGTAAATAATGCTCTAACATCAAAGCTAACCATCTTGCCATCAACCCAACCATTATCTTGAACTCATTAAAGGTGGTTTTTATGGAGCTGCCAATGTTAGGCATGAAAGTAATTTCTCTGCTCGCTATAAGAAAAGTTTGACCGACCTTAAAAACGACAATACAATCCACGTCACAAAAGCTGATGAGTCGAATAGTATTGTAATTTTAGATAAAGCTGACTACATATCATGTATGCAAGCCTTACCGGGAGGTGATACGATTTACAAAAAACTAACAAAAAATCCCCTTGATCAAGTCATAAAAATTTTCAATAGCACAGTGAAAAAAAAATCCTTAAAGGTTAAAAAGAAGTAATAGGTCAGTTGTCAGTAAAATTTCCCTCGTTGCCTTACTTGTACGGATCAGTAAAAACGCACAAAGAAAATATCCGATACGACCTATTATCAGTACTGTTGGCTCAGTATCATATAATCTTTCGAAATATATTACCAAGCTCTTGTCCCCGTTACTCGGAACTATCTCCAATTCTCACATATATAATTCTCTAGATTTAGTTGATAGACAAAATCGCTGTTTGCCCCACTGATAGATTCGTTAGTTTGATGTTTGTTCTCTTTTAACTAAAGTCCCTATAGATTCTATTTTAGAGTATCTTAGTAATGAACTAATCCATCATGAGTTACCTCTACCTGTAAGTCATATTATTTCACTCACTAGGTTGTGCATTTGCGATTGTAAGTTTATATCCAATGGTGAATTTTACCAAGAAATATTTGGTATGCAATGGGCAACCCTTTATCCCTACTCCTCTCAAACGTGTGTATGGAATTTTTTGAAAAATTATATTTATCTAATATCATCTTTAAAGTGGTATAGATATGTTGACGATATTTTAGCTGTTTTACCTACTGGTATTGATGTAAATGATTTACCCTCTAATTTGAATAACCAGGTACCATCCATTAGGTTTACTTTAGAATAAGAAAAAGACAGTTGCTTTAGAATAAGAAAAGACAGTTGCTTTAGAATAAGAAAAAGACAATTGCCTCCCTTTCTTAAATGTTTTAATACATAGAGAACCATTTCAGTGCACATTCAGTATTTATAGGAAACCAACCAACAACTTAACTCGTGTCCATCTTTATTCAGGCCATCACCTTAATATCAAAATATCCATTTTTTCTTCTAGAGCATTGCTCATTGTCAGTCCCCTGTGTTTGGATCAAGAAATCGAATACATAAGAAAAATAGGGACAGATTTACGTTATCCTTCATGTATACTAGGTATTTGTTATAATAAAGCCCACAAAAAAGTTTTATAGTGAAAGTAACATGGAGAAAGAAACACCTAAGAACATTCTTAGCTTACCTTATTTTAGTGGTTTTGAAAACAAAATCATTGTTAAAATCTTTTAATGTCAGCCTCGTTTTTTCTTATAATAACACTAAAAGGTATTTTAATGAAAAATAGCCCTAAAGAAAACGACAACATAATATATAAAATTCCATGTCTGGACTGCCTCTCTTCTTATAGCGGCCAGTCTAGCAAGGATTTAGAAATACGGATTAAACAGTGTAAATATTCTGTCAAAACTGGGCAAATATCCAGTGCTATATTCGTTCATTTAAGTGAAAGCTCTCACAGAATAAATTGGACTGAAAGTTCAGTGATTGGCAGATCGAAAGATTGCTCTTCATGAAGTCTTTTAGAATCTGCTATTATACAGCTTACTTCTAGTTGTAATTTTAACCTTAGCCCTGGGATGTATTATTTGGACCACGGTATTAGTAAAATGTTCAAGAATGACCCAAAAGATAAAATAACTGACTTAATTACAAATTAGTTACCGTGTATATACTTTCTATATATTCATATGTTTAATATATTTTTTTGTAAAAATGTTCACCTTGTAAAAATTGCTATTGTTTACAAAAAGAGAATTATTGAGTTGTATTTTTATAAAATTTTTTGGTGGTCAGTCATCATCCTTGTATAATCTTTAATTATCCTGTCCCTGCTTCTGAGCTATTGAGCCAAATTCTTTGTAAAACTTCTTAAATATTTAACCCTGTTTTGGTATGTCCACTAATTCATCAATTGTGTTGGATTCCAGGTGCATATTTATTCCTTTGTAATCCCCATCTGTCATTTATACAAGCTTTCTTTGTAAACTTATTTTTATATTTCTTCAGCCTGCAGTACTCCATTGTTTCCTTTTCCTTCGTGGAGTTTGTCTTTATTTATATATTCATCACGTTCAATAGTTTCGTAATTCAGTTACACACACACACATATATATATATATATTTATTTATATTATGTATATATATATATGTATGTATATATATGTGTACAATATTTATATATATATGTATATATATAATATATATATATATATATATATATATATATATTATATATACATATATATATATATATATATATATATATATATATATATATGTATATATTATATATATATATATATTTATATACAGTATATATAGTATATATATATATATATATATATATATATATATATATATATATATATATATATATATATATATATATATATGATTATTATCACTTTTGTACGTGATTCATTTATCACACATTACCACAGGTGAAAAATAAGAAACGGGGTGTAGGTCCTGACCGGTTTCGACTTTATTTCCAAGCCATTGACGAAGGACTGATACAGAGTGTGAGAAGTCACAAATATATATACTACAAGAACAGTACTGACGAACATACACAACCGTTAGAGGCTCCATATCCCCACTCAGGCCGGTGTCGAGGTAGGAGTGGCCTTTAAAACTCATTTGGCTAAAAATCACAATAGACTCTCAGGGGACATTGCTGATAAACAGACCATACCCCACCTCAGATCCACACCTGACAGGTGTCATGGAGGCGGAGTTTGGAAACTCATTAACATTACTACCCTCGTACTGTGTTTACAAATATGATAATCCTATTTTCATATATCTCTACTGCCTACCTTAAAGTTTAAACAATTTACAAATTTCTTTTGATATTAAAGGATCAAGTTTATACATCCCTGACTGATATTCATATTATGGTTGTAACTTTCTTTTATGAAGCTAGATTCAATGATGTTCCTTTCCAGTGCATTATTAGAATATACAATCCTTTTGCCCCTTCCCAGTTGATAGCATGATTGTTCTCACTAACATGTACAAATATACCACTGTTCCCTTGTGCATATCTCACACATTTCTTATGTTGTTCAATTCTTTTTCCAGTGCTTTCCCGGTTTGGCCAATATAAAAGTTGTCACAAGACTTACACGGAATTTTATATACACACCCTTTAATATTGTCTGGGGAGTTCTTGATAAGTACATTTTTCATTGTTGTATTGTTCTTAAATGCGACATTAACACCAAAATTCTTAAGAAGATGAGGATATCTTTCATACTATTATTATAAGGCAGAACAAGCAAATTTTTTGTGTTGTAAGGTTCTTTCTGGGTTTGATACATAGTCTTTTTGCCGCTTCATATGCACTGTTTAATACACTATCAGGATATTTCAATTTTTGCCTGCATTCCTAATCTTATCTATTTCATCATCAATATATTCAGGGCTACATACCCGTAATGCTCTTAAAAACATAGATGAAAAAACACTGACTTTTTAACCTTATTGCTTTGTCCAGAATAGAAATGCACATAGGAAGAAATATTAGTGGGTTTTCTATACACACTATATTTAAACCCACTACTATTTCTTCGTATGAGGACATCCAGAAACGGTAAGCACCCATCATTTTCCATTTCCATCGTGAATTTAATTGATGTTACTAATTGATTTAACTTAGCAAAAAGTTTTTTACATCTTGGTTCCCTGGCCATACACAAATTATGTCGTCAACATACCTACACCATGTTACATTACGTGGGATTATGTTGTTTAATATCTTCTTTTCAAAAAATTCCATATATAAGTTACTTAACACTGGGGATAGAGGGTTACCATTGCCATACCAAAATTGTGTGAGTAAAACTTACCATTAAATTCAAATTTACAATCTTTTACACATAATTTAATTATTTCAATTAAAGTACTTTTAGAAAATGGGATATCCAGCTGTGTGTTCTCTAACAATTCAGATAAAAACGCCATCAGATCATCAATTGGCACCTTTGTGAATAGTGATCCGACATCAAAACTTACAAGCCTGGATTCACTATTAATCTCTACACTATTTAGTTTATTTATCAGGTCCACATTATTCTTGATATTTGCATTTGAGATGGTACCTACTAATGGGTTGAGAATATCTACTAAGTACTTCGCTAGCTTGTATGATGCGGAACCAACTGAACTGATAATTGGCCTGGCAGGAAAGTTTGCTTTGAGTTTTTATTGTACCATACATGTATGGTAGCGATGGAGAGGTCACACACAACTTCTTTATAAGGCTTTCGTTACCTTTTAACAGGTTTTTCACTTTCTTATTGAAACCACTATTCACATTGTCTATCGGGTTCTTATTTAATTCTTTATATGTGTTATCATCACCTAAAAGATTTTGCATTTTTTCTATATATTCACTTTTATTTAAAATTACAAACAAACAGCTGGATAGAAATGTAACTAGTGCCTTAGGCTACGGTTTAAACTTTGCTTTATCTCCTGGCGGAAGGAACAGTGTGGAAATAACTAAAGGACTGTGTAATTTGGAAAAATATAGTGATTTAACGAATGAAGAAGTGAACATGGTTAAGGGAGTGATTTATGGAAGTATGAAAAAATCAGACACCACAAACGTCCCCAAAAGATTTATGGTTGCTATTAATGAACTGAAAAAGATAAAAATATACACATGACAAAAGCAGATAAATCAGGCGCCCTTGTAATTTTAAATAAAAGTGAATATATAGAAAAATGCAAAATCTTTTAGGTGATGATAACACATATAAAGAATTAAATAAGAACCCGATAGACAATGTGAATAGTGGTTTCAATAAGAAAGTGAAAAACCTGTTAAAAGGTAACGAAAGCCTTATAAAGAAGTTGTGTGTGACCTCTCCATCGCTACCATACATGTATGGTACAATAAAAACTCACAAAGCAAACTTTCCTGCCAGGCCAATTATCAGTTCAGTTGGTTCCGCATCATACAAGCTAGCAGAAAAGTACTTAGTAGATATTCTCAACCCATTAGTAGGTACCATCTCAAATGCAAATATCAAGAATAATGTGGACCTGATAAATAAACTAAATAGTGTAAAAATTAATAGTGAATCCAGGCTTGTAAGTTTTGATGTTGTATCACTATTCACAAAGGTGCCAATAGATGATCTGATGGCGTTTTTATCTGAATTGTTAGAGAACACACAGCTGGATATCCCATTTTCTAAAAGTACTTTAATTGAACTGATTAAATTATGTGTAAAAGATTGTAAATTTGAATTTAATGGTAAATTTTACTCACAAAATTTTGGTATGGCAATGGGAAACCCTCTATCCCAGTGTTAAGTAACTTATATATGGAATTTTTTGAAAAGAAGATATTAAACAACATAATCCCACGTAATGTAACATGGTTTAGGTATGTTGACGACATAATTTGTGTATGGCCAGGGAACCAAGATGTAAAAAAATTTTTTTGCTAAGTTAAATCAATTAGTAACATCAATTAAATTCACGATGGAAATGGAAAATGATGGGTGCTTACCGTTTCTGGATGTCCTCATACGAAGAAATAGTAGTGGGTTTAAATATAGTGTGTATAGAAAACCCACTAATATTTCTTCCTATGTGCATTTCTATTCTGGACAAAGCAATAAGGTTAAAAAGTCAGTGTTTTCATCTATGTTTTTAAGAGCATTACGGGTATGTAGCCCTGAATATATTGATGATGAAATAGATAAGATTAGGAATGCAGGCAAAAATTGAAATATCCTGATAGTGTATTAAACAGTGCATATGAAGCGGCAAAAAAGACTATGTATCAAACCCAGAAAGAACCTTACAACACAAAAAATTTGCTTGTTCTGCCTTATAATAATAGTATGAAAGATATCCCTCATCTTCTTAAGAATTTTGGTGTTAATGTCGCATTTAAGAACAATACAACAATGAAAAATGTACTTATCAAGAACTCCCCAGACAATATTAAAGGGTGTGTATATAAAATTCCGTGTAAGTCTTGTGACAACTTTTATATTAGCCAAACCGGGAAAGCACTGGAAAAAGAATTGAACAACATAAGAAATGTGTGAGATATGCACAAAGGAACAGTGGTATATTTGTACATGTTAGTGAGAACAATCATGCTATCAACTGGGAAGGGGCAAAAAGGATTGTATATTCTAATAATGCACTGGAAAGGAACATCATTGAATCTAGCTTCATAAAAGAAAGTTACAACCATAATATGAATATCAGTCAAGGGATGTATAAACTTGATCCTTTAATATCAAAAAAAGAAATTTGTAAATTGTTTAAACTTTAAGGTAGGCAGTAGAGATATATGAAAATAGGATTATCATATTTGTAAACACAGTACGAGGGTAGTAATGTTAATGAGTTTCCAAACTCCGCCTCCATGACACCTGTCAGGTGTGGATCTGAGGTGGGGTATGGTCTGTTTATCAGCAATGTCCCCTGAGAGTCTATTGTGATTTTTAGCCAAATGAGTTTTAAAGGCCACTCCTACCTCGACACCGGCCTGAGTGGGATATGGAGCCTCTAACGGTTGTGTATGTTCGTCAGTACTGTTCTTGTAGTATATATATTTGTGACTTCTCACACTCTGTATCAGTCCTTCGTCAATGGCTTGGAAATAAAGTCGAAACCGGTCAGGACCTACACCCCGTTTCTTATTTTTCACCTGTGGTAATGTGTGATATATATATATATATAAAGCCCTTATTATTCTTTCCTTCTGTTTATGTCTGCTATTCGTTGCCAAGTCAAGAAGACTTTCTTTATAGATGCTTATCGTTCTGACTTTGTTATGTAGTAGCTTGTTTTAGTTCCAGGAGTATTGAAGACGCAATGTAGTTTTCTTTACTTCATTAACACAATAATAAAGTTACAGTAGGTTTACAAAATGAATTGCGGTGGAAGATTAATGTGAGTGTCAAGTGTGAGCCTTTCTTCTTATGTCAACCCACAATTAGTGAGGCTTACAACCTCACCCCCTATCTTCTCTCTGCTTCTCTGCCACCTTCTCTGCTGCTCCTCCTAAGAACTGGACTTGATAAGGGTTTCTAGAAGTCCATGTCCAGCCCCCTTGTAGGCGGGAATCTTGTTTTCTGTCCCGCCTTTGTAGATGCTTAATTGGTTCAGGCTAATCTAAAGACATCCCTTTTTGGGTGGATTTTTGGAAATCGCACTGTTTCCAAAGGAGGTGCATGGACGTCACCGGAAGTTATGGATTCCGGCGGCTGGTTATCCAATTAAGGCCACCATCGTTTTGTTGCGAATTCCTTGTGATTTCCAGCTCGATTAAGTGCAGTCATAATGACTTCGTCACCACGACACAGTCGTAACACGTACCCGAGTTTGGCTTTTGTAATCACAACACAGGTTTTGCTTTTCTGGCGCTGGTTTACAAATCATTTATGCGTTCCAGTTTGGCATTGTCATCTCAATATAGCCAAAACACAAATGTTGTTTTGCTATTCTCTCTCTCTCTCTCTCTCTCTCTCTCTATTCGTTTCTTCTAATCTCTCTCTCCTCTCTCTCTCTCTAACTACCAATGTCTATTAATGGAAGGTATCTCTGTCTTTCTCTCTTTTGCTTTGTTAATTAACATTTAGAATGACAGAATTCTAGTTATCACTACATATATATATATATATATATATATATATATATATATATATATATATTAATATATATATATACATATATATATATATATGTATATATGTATATGTATATATATGTATATATATATATATATATATATATATATATATATATATATATATATATAATATATATATGTATATATACATATATAATAGATGTATAAATATAATTTATATATAATACATATATATATATATATATATATATATATAATATATATATATATATATATATATATATATATATATATATATATATATATATATATATATATATATATATATATATGTACAGGGTGTTTCAAAATTAGAGGCCCCTCTACAGCATAAACTAAAATTGATATGGACAAAAACAAAAGTAATTCACAACAGGTATTTATTTAAGTTTCTCTCTGAGTATTTAATATTTTGCATGGCCTCCATCTGCCTGTACCACAGCCTGCATTCTTGAGGGGTATGATTTCAGCAAATCGCAAAAAAAACTGAGACTCAAACTCCATTTCCCTGAGCACGTCAGTCACCTCTCTTCGCAGGTCATCGAGGCTTGGTATACCATCATAGTTGACTGTGTGCGCTTCAACACGATCCTTTAAGATACTACCAGTGTTTTCACACACATTAAGGTCAGGGAACCTACCTGGAAATTCACTTGATGAGAAGAAATCGATACCACTGTTTCGAAGCAGCTCCTGTGTCTGAAGAGCCTTGAAACATGGTGCCTTATCATGCAAAAATGTGACTTTTTCAACAGATAACACATTTTCAGGATCTTTTAGGAAAGGAAATACTCCACCAGTAAGCACAGTTTCTCTGAAGTATTCACCATTCCATGACTGTCCTTTTTCTTTGATGATCCACATTAACCGTTTTGCTGTGAAACAGAGAAAAATTCCCAAACATTCAGGAAATTTCATAACTTGGTGATAGTGCACGTCATCGCTGATATCATCCAACTTTGCAGCCCAAATGATGTCATTTTTATGATTTGTCTTCCTGACTGTGTAAATGAAGAATTCATCTGATGCAGCAACATGAAGAAAGTTATTTTCATCCCAATTTTTAAGAAATGAACCACAAAACCATGCACGGTCTTCTCTGTGTTGCTGAGTGATGTTGGGCTTGTTGATAACATGAAATGGCTTGATACCAGATTTTTTCAGATTTTTTCAACTCACAATATACAGCACTATAACTTCTCTTCTTTCTCCTTTTTGTTTCTAGTTCAAGCGCCAATTTAGGTAAAGACTTTCTTGGTTTACCCACTGCCTCAGCTATGTCTTTTGACTCCTGAGAAAGGACTTGAGGCCTTCCAAGATTCTTACTCTTTCGCGTTGACAGTCATATGGATTTTTGTTCTAGTTTCTTTTAACAATGGATTAATCTCTTTTAATGTATTTAGCTATCCAGGAACGTGAAATGAAGGATGGACCAGCATCCCTGGTCTCTTTGAAGGTTATAGCCCAGATTCGGTGAATCCATCTGATTTCCTTCAAATCGTTCGTCATGGCTGTATGTAACTCCTTCACTCAGTCTAAAAATACAAGAAATGTAAAACGAAAAATAGCTTAATAGAAACTTAAAATAATGTACTTGGAGGTAGGCATAGTAGAAAACTTCACAACTTTCCATTTGTTCTGTGAAGGAGGGGGGCTCTAATTTCGAAACACCTGACACACACACACACACACACATATATATATATATATATATATATATATATATATATATATATATATATATATATATATAATATATATTTATATGTATGTATATATATATCTATATGTATATTCGTTTTTCAAAATTGAGTCCTTTCCCCAAAAGGGTAGTTCCCAAGAAAATAAAAGGGTAATGAGGTAATGATGACTGCCACGTTCGAAATTTAAACACCAGACACTTCATACACATACACATACAACTCACTAGTAGTCCATTAAACCCTGTACACTGCACCATGTACCTCTACCCGGCACACACTCTTGCTTCCTAGATATTTAGGACCCTCCGTTACAATACTGCATTTGCCCCATATGTCCATTAATTTTTCGATGCTTATCTCCTTTGTTCCAACCCTTCTGAATTATATACTTTTTTTCAGCAACCTATAATTCACTGTTCTTCCCAGATGGCTGAACGATCTCAAAACAGTCATAATTTAATATCTACAGCTTTCACCTTCTTTCTTGTATTCGCACTCGACATCCGCATTTTATTTCCAATGAGTAGATTTAGTTCAATACTCCCAGTATACATTTCAACCTTGACTTCCATAGAAACTGCATGTCCCCCCCCCAAGTCTTATGCAAACACACTGATTCCACTTTTGGTTCACCTACTCTGTGAATCAACTCTTCTTTCATTCTTACTGTCATCCAAAAATATTTAATTTTTAAATTTTTAAGAATCTACAGTTTCCATTCTCCCGCTATCCATGCTAACATTCACTTAACTAGCCTCTTAGTTCTCAGTTATCCTCATAACCCCCTACTCTTGCTCACATTTACTGTCAGCTTTCTCCACTTGCAAAAATTTTCAGTTGCTTTCACTATTCTTTACGTATTTTCATCATTATCCTGTTGCAAAGGCATGAGGAAGAAGCTGCGTCTACAAAACTTACTAATTTATTCAAACAACAAACATAGGTCAGTAGCTCTTGCAAGTGGAAATGTAGTGCCTGACGCGAGGCGAGCAAAACAGAGGTCAGAGTACAATCAACAGTGTTTGCTGGAAGTTGGAAAGATGCACATAAATCAGTATACAAGACATGAATGAAGTTACGATACTTATAGCTGGGATGCTGACATTGTAATGCTTGCGCTAAGAATGATATGTATGATAGTATATGTCCTGACACCTGCTGTTTATTTTTTTTTTTTTTTTTTTTTTTTGTATGCATGTGCTTTACGCGCGGAGATGCTCGTTGTGACAAGATTAGCCGGCCAGGTAAGATGGACGGTGTGTGGGTTCGTGTGGGACCCTACAATCCCAACCAGTGATGTATCATTTGAGGACATTAGTGATCCCAAACTCTGTTTACGTCCTTTCTTATCCCAAACCTTAGTACTTACATCTACTTTTCTTTCTCTGGGTTCTCACATTCCTATCCATAAAAGTACTAAACAGCATTTGAACATAGCCAAGCCTTGTCTCAGCCTTTTACTGACACTAATCCAGCAACTCTTCTACCTGAAATCTCTTTCACGAGCTTCATTGTCATCATAAAAACTTTTCATCATTCTTAGCAATTTACCCTCTGCACCATTCAACCTCAACTTCCACATTGCCTCTACATCATTTTTGTCATAAACCTTGTTGAGGCCCATGTTTGCCACATACAGCTTTTTCCATTTCAAACTTTGCACAGAGCTGTTTTATAACAAATACTTGATCTGTACATCGTCTTCATAGACTAAACCCACACTGTTCATCTGCTGCCAAGCTTTCTTTAGTATGTCTTACTTTCCAGGTTAAAATCCTACCATATGCACATGTGGTGTATTCAGCAAAGTTATACCCCTATAATTCTGAGTCTCCCCTATCACTTTTACCCCTGTGCGAATCAACAGCCATTCTTTTCATTTATTCCTTTTGATCCTTTCCCTCATCTTGACACACCTTACTCACCCTGGTCAGGCTCTCAGTCACACTTTCACCATTGTAATGCAGTATCTCACTTATTATTCAGTCAGGTTGAGGCATCTTTGAATTTTTTTAGTCTCAGAATTTCCCTCATTATATCCTCAACAATACTTCACAAGCATTCTCAAACATACCTGACCCTTTCCACTTTTGCATTATTCAGCTTTGCTTCTTTTCTATCGTCCACATTCAAAAATCTTCAAAATACTACTCGTCTTCATTTTCAGTGACATTGTTCTCATATCTTAGGCAGTTACATCCATAAGCATTCTCTAAGTGGATGGCACTAAACAACTCCACTCCTGCTTCATTCAGATCTGCCTATCGTCTATCAGCGCTATTCAACAAATTCTCAAAATACTCACCCAAGACTGCATTCTCCTCATTTGTTTCTTTTACTCTCAGATCTCTCTATGCATTTCCCTCTTTGTAGCACAATATATTCTTTCTGAAGTTCTTGCTTAACTTTGACCGAGTTTTTGTATTACGTGCCTTCTTTTTTGTTATCGCCTTCTTGACCACCTTGTCCATCTTCCTGTACTTCTGTCAACAACCTAACGTCTGTCTTGCAGTGGCATACCTCAAACAGATCTCTCTCTCTCTCTCTCTCTCTCTCTCTCTCTCTCTCAGTTTTTTTATCCTCACTTTACTTCTTATTTCGCACTCCTCCGCTCATTTTTTATTCCCTCTTCCATAAACTCTTCCTGAATAAAATGGTTTTACATTCATGTGGCATCCCAAAAGTAGGTGGACAGTAGATGATAACATGTGCTTTGAGACTACATATACATACAGTTATATTGACTAATTCAATCAAATTTTTATAAACAATTATTACATTTACAATGAAAATTTATTGTATACAATAATACAATCCAAAGGCACAAAAAATAATATATATTTATATATATATATATATATATATATATATATATATATATATATATATATATATATATATATATATATATACACACACATAACAAACACCATCCTTATAGTATAACCCCAACACAAACCCTAGTCCGCCTACTGTCCATTTACTTTTTGTTCACCCTATATATATATATATATATATATATATATATATATATATATATATATATATATATATATATATATATATATATATATATATATATATATATATATATATATATATATATATATATATATATATATATAGTGTTTCAAATTAGAGCCCCCTCCACAGAACAAATGGCAAGTTATGAAGTTTTTTGCTATAGCCTATCTCCAAGTACATTATTTTAAGTTTCTATTAAGCTGTTTTTCATTTCACATTTCTTGTATTTTCAGACTGAGTGACGGAGTTAGATACAGCCATGGTTAACGACTTGGAGGAAATCAGATGGATTGACCGAATCTGGGCTATAACCTTCAGAGAGGCCAGGGATGCTGGCGCATCCTTCACTTCACGTTCCTGGATAGCTAAATACATTAAAAGAGATGAATCCTTTGTTAAAAGAAACTGGAACAAAAATCCATATGACTGTCATCGCAAAAAGAGTGAGAATCTTGGAAGGCCTGAAGTCCTTTCTCAGGAGTCAAAAGACATCACAGCTGAGGCAGTGGGTAGACCAAGAAAGTCTTTATGTAAATTGGCGCTTGAACTATAAACAAGAAGGGAAAAGAAGAGAAATTATAGTGCTGTATATCATGAGTTGAAAAAATCTGGTATCAAGCCGTTTCATGTTATCATCAAGCCCAACATCACTCAGCATCAGAGAGAAGACCCTGCATGGTTTTGTGGATCATTTCTTAAAGATTGGGATGAAGCTGACTTCTTCCATGTTGCCGCATCAGATGAATTCTTCATTTACACATTCAGGAAGCCAAATCATAAAAATGACATCATATGAGCTGCAAAGCTGGATGATATCAGCGATGACGTGCGCTATTGCCAAGTTGTGGAATTTCCTGAATGTTTTGGAATTTTTCTCTGTTTCACAGCCAAACGGTTAATGTGGATCATCAAAGAAAAAGGACAGTCATGGAATGGCGAATACTTACTGGTGGAGTATTTCATTTCCTTAAAGATCCTGAAAATGTGTTATCTGTTGAAGAAGTCACATTTTTGCATGATAAGGCACCATGTTTCAAGGCTCTTCAGACACAGGAGCTGCTTCGAAACAGTGGTATCGATTTCTCGTCAAGTGAATTTCCAGGTAGCTCCTCTGACCTTAATGTGTGTGAAAACATTTTTAGTATCTTAAAGGATCATGTTGAAGCGCTCACAGTGAACTATGATGGTATACCAAGCCTCGATGACCTGTGAAGAGAGGTGACCGAAGTGCTCAGGGAAATGGAGTTTGAGTCTCAGCTTTTTTGTGATTTGCTGAAATCATACCCCTCAAGAATGCAGGCTGTGGTACAGGCAGATGGAGGCCACACAAAATATTAAATACTCAGAGAGAAACTTAAATAAATTCCTGTTTGGAATTACTTTTGTTTTTGTCCATATCAATTCCAGTTTATGCTGTAGAGGGGGCCCTTTAATTTCATTTCAGAAACACCCTGTGTTGTGTATATATATATATATATATATATATATATATATATATATATATATATATATATATATATATATATATATATATATATATATATATATATATATATATATGCTGGTCACTTTTTCCCAGGTATGTATGTAATTTTAATAACCACAACTTGTAAATGTAGATGCCTTTAGATGTAGTATTATTGACATAATTGAAAGATATTTAATCCAACATGTAAAGCGTTCAAAGTAACCTCTTTCACGGAGATAATCAAACAAGAATATGATTTTTTTTGCATTACAGGGATGAAAAATAATTGTCTGCAAGAAAAAAAGAAACAAAAAACAAAAGGTAAGCAAGTTATCTGGGTCATCATGATGTGCAGGAATATCCATAGAGTATTTTTACTTTTGCTAACCTAAATACTCACATCTTTTGTAATGATGATATAGAACAATCACTCAGTGGCAGATAAATTTGGACATTCATAAAGCATTTATCGATAGCATAGTGTATTTGTGAATGTTTGAAATTCTAGTTCAACCTTTTGGGTTATCTACGCTGCCAGATGAATGGTCGGTCTTTTTCAATCCACATTCAGCCTTTAAGAATAAAGTTTCTGTTGAGATATATTGGGCGTCTACTTGTTTTATATTTATATCTCTCCATTTTTTTGTTATAATTATCATTATTTTTAGATTTCCGTATTGTAGAATATGTGTACTGGATGAATGATATGTTCCTGTGTATCATTTTGGGGAAAAATATCTAGTTTGATAAAAAAAACCCGTGCACTTGAAAAAGGCTGTTCACTCCAAAAATTGAGGATCCAAGTCGTCGTTAAGACCTCGTGCCAGAAAATCAACGTTTAAAGGAATCTCAGCTGGAGCACACAAACTTCTTCCTTAACACTCCATTACCCTCAAGTTTTGTGGTCCAGTTAAAAACAAAAAAGAAAGAAAGAAGAAAAGTCACTTATCTCTGAAATGTGTGATCGAGCTCACGTTTGCTCTCAACAAATCCAAAAAGATTTCCCGTCCTAAGGTTGTCAAGCTTAATCTTTTTGAACATCTTTAGATGAGTTCTCTGGCGAGCCATGAGATTCATCTTTGAATTTATCAATCATAAAAAGGAGAACATCCAAAGGATTATATGAAATGATAGAATAAGAAAATATCCTGAGGAAAAAATAAGTCTCAAGTCAAAGGTCCATAAAGAGAGAATTTAAGGAAACTAGTGCTGTACCTGTCTTTGAAATTTGCCGGATACATTATACTTAGGATTATCCCCAACTCTGAGAGATAAAGAAACTGTATATGAACTCGCAAAAGTCAAATGCCGAATAAAAAGACTAAACTTCAGTGCGTAGGGTCAAAGGCCATCGATGGAAGAGCGCATGCACTCGATAAGTTTTCAGTAATATTCTTCCTCTGTCAAATAAATTTTCGGTTTTTCTGTTCATACTCTAGTGTCGAAAAATCCCAACTAATATTTTTTTTTTTTGGTTCCTTAAGGAGTTTAGTCTTCAAAAATTTTAATTGCGAATTTGAATTAAGTACACTAAATATTAAAAATGAAAACAAATTCGTTATAAAGCGAAGAATAGCTCCCATGCATATTACGCAAAGTGGAGTATACGATAATTTCAAATGTGTCTTCGTTTTCTTATGTTGCTCAGAACGTACAGTTGGTTTAAGTGAAGAAATTCCGTTAAGAAGTTGGTCGCTTAAAGTGTCTTCACTGGTGAGGGGTGTTAATAAAGACTGCCAGGAGAATCAAGTCATAATTGTGTAAACATTGAAACTTTCTTTTTTAGAATCACTTCGCAAGTTCTGTTGTCGGTAGCCATGAGTTTTGTATTTCTTGATTGACCTGATGTTTGACCCGATAGTCATAACACGAAAGATATACCAATTTATGTTGGATTTTTGCTTATAATCTTTTTGTATGTTTCCTGTTTTTTGTACAAACAAGAAAGTCCGACACGTTCGTCCAGTGAAACCAGTGATATAAAATCCATGAGCGGTTTTCACGGTGGCTGACTTAACATCATCATACGTGGCTGGGAACATCGGAAAGCCTCCGGATATCAGATTGAGGAGATCGCGCCCGCGCGCCACTGCATCACGACCAAGGATACGCCCAGAACTAATGGCTGTCGTATTTACTGATGGCAGTATGGATAAATACACAACGAGCTTATTCTTCCTTTTTCATTTTCATAAAACTTAAAACAGAAAGAGAGAAAAACGTTGCGTGTCTCCGATGATTAGGGGCGATTACGTCATCACCTCTTTGAACCCTGTATTCCTGACTGTTCCGCGCTTGAAGCTCTTCAGACGTGCGACCGAAAACCTAAATTTCCACTCATGAGTAATTTCAAATGAATCGATAAGTCTCGCAATTCATGGGGATGTGTAGATGTGTCTGCTGTTTTGCTGAAAGAAACCTGCAGAGTCGGTGATTTCTTAAATTAGTGAAGATGAAACATGTCTGTATAAATATTTGAATAGGTTGGGGGGGTGGTTGCATTTGAAATCGAAAGCTTCCAGTAATGTAATTGTTTTCTAAGCAAAGGAGAACTGGAGGGGTTTTTATCCAGTATACACCTTCACAGCAGTAGTATGAGAATGATGAGGTTATTTATAGAAAATGATTCGTAACTGCCCTCTCAAATGTCAAAACAGAGAGAGAGAGAGAGAGAGAGAGAGAGAGAGAGAGAGAGAGAGAGAGAGAGAGAGAGAGAGAGAGAGAGAGAGAGAATACTCCTTCCATTATGATTTGAAATTTTTCCAAAGCTCGTGTTTCAATATCACAGTACTGCTTTAAAAAGGAGTGTATACTTATATTCAAATAACTAAGCACATGTATATATATGTATGAGTATGTATATATATATATATATATATATATATATATATATATATATATATATATATATATATATATATATTATATATTGGCCTCAGAAGTAGTTAGGAACCCGCTATCTCTTTTTTTATGATACAGAAAAGTGATTAACCAACAAGCATTGTACTGTACGAGTATGTCCCTTTGAGGTAGACAGCCAAGAGACCCACACTAGAAGTAATTAAGAACCTCCCTACTTACTCGCCAGGTGCTGGGACTACAAGGAAAACAACTGGACACTATGAGTTAGTGGATACCAAAAGCAAGCAGATACACCAGTGCATCTTAGTCTTGCCAATCAGTGTCAAGGAACTGGGTGACCTGATGCAGAATAAGAGGAAGATATTCTAAGGAATCCATGTAGAGGACATGAAAATTCTTGCAAAAGAGAAAACCTACAAGCCTTCCCACCTATCATGTCGTTACAGTGCATCTCTGCCATATCAACATCCTGCTTATCTGGATATGTAGAACGAGAGCTGATCACTCTGGAGCTGCCACCATATTCGGTGTTCCTCTGGAACCCATTTGCAGTGTGACCTGATGGTTCTATACTCTAAAGGTGCCAGCAAGGAAGAAGAGTAAAGGTCAACTTCCTACCTTTTGTAGCGGGAGGGCTGTGTGCTTGTGTGATATAAAGTTAGAACTTATCAAGTATTTGGTTTAATGATAAAAGTAAAAACATTCACGTTGCCGTTGTGCAGTTCTTGTCTTCAGAATATCTGCACATGTGATGACGTTACTCAGTAAAGGTGTCATGCACCCACAGCTGAGAATTTAGCTGTTTAACTTTAGTCGTGTTACAGCTGCAAGCACATTATCATTGTTATGTGAAACATTATATATGTTGATGTGCGTGAGTGATCTTTCTGAGATTGGCTAGGGAGTGGTAGAATTAGAAAAGTGCGATTGTTCTGTCACCAAATGATTTAATGGTATTAAATAAAAAAAAATTGCGCCGGAAACTGTGAGAATCAAACCATGGAAGGAATTAGAAATCTTAGTTTTGTTCAGTTTCTTATTACTGAGGCTTGCAAGAGTGTACAAATATGTTGATAGTTCAGAGATAACTGAGAATGGTGTTTCAGGGTTTTACAAGTGACGTATAAAATCTTGTCCATAATTGCATTGATGAATGCGTAGCTTCTGTTTTAATGTATTGGTTCCATTTTGTTTTTGCATAACGGTCTTGTCATTTTACCTGATTCTAACATATCTATAGTATTTTGTTTATTTATATTACTGTTAAATTGAATTATATGCCTTTTGTCGTAGAGGAATTCATTGACCATTGGGACTAGGCTGCTATCTGTTTTCCCACTTACTGCGATTCACAACAGTTGATTAACTACCAGGTACACAATTTTTCGAGAAAATAACATCATTCTATTTAGCCCCGCTGAGTGTTCAATTTTTGGTCTCCCGCAATGTGTGGCAGGGCTGATATCCCCTTCGCTATGGAGACCACAAACGCGCTCACATACGCAAACACACACACACATTATGAGAGAGAGAGAGAGAGAGAGAGAGAGAGAGAATATATATACAATCTGTGAGTGTTGTTAGGGCTGAAAAGACAATTAAAAAATATATATATTTGTATGCATGCTTTGCTTAGTTTCCTGGCCTAACCTCCCCACCTATCTCTGACAGAAGAAAGAAAAATGAGATGTTTTCCTTTTGAAATACATATAAATAAAGATCTCGGCAAAAAAATGGAATTTTAAACCAAGTGATGAGTCGCACTGCAGCCAGGTGAACACACTAAAATGAAACATTTCCATCCTGTATAGTAGTTATCAGTTAGAATAGCCTTCCCTGATCAGTAAAGCTTTCGAAGCTCGTGAACCGCGCAGTTATCTCACCAATGTATTTTTAATCAAATCGGAGTAGGGCCTTCCTTTTTGGCTGAAACAAATGATTCGTCATTAGTCACAAGTGTCTTTGAATAAGCAGCGATGCTTGGTGAGAAATAGTTTCATTCTCCTGATGAATTTCACAGCATTAATCGCTTTCCTTGAATTGTATCACTCATGGGGGTAAAAGGTGAATGAATAATCTAGCTAATTAACCTTGCTTATTTCTTTCTTTGAAAATAGAGAAAACTGGACAAAATCTTTCAGCATCTAGGATATGGACATCGGAGTTACAAAATAAATTGGTGGTTTAAAAACGATAAATATATTCTGTGACGATTATATATGAGGATATCTTTTGAAGTATGAATATGCTTAATTAAGAAAAATAACTTCCTTTAGATATAAGTGCTCACATTTCCTCCGGACAGAACACAGGGGCAAAACTTAATATCCTTCAGAGAAGCATGTAAAAATACCAAACTCTGTCAAAGGAGGTGCTCAGAAAAAGGAAATAAATTCTCTACCGCCAGACCCAACGTTTTTGTGCTTTCTCACTTTGTGGTACTCGTTACAAAACGAATGTAAAATGCGTAACACATAATGAAGATAGAAGTCGCAGTATTAGACTGGTCGGTGGGCGATGTTGTCAGAAGTGAGGAGGAGATGGGTGTGAAAGGAGAGGCGGGGTTGTGGACGGACGTTCTAGCATCCTTTGCCGAGGTGGGGTTAGTGGACCCTGCGCTCAATGTGTTCCTCACTGAGCCTTAGAGATACACATGAAATGAGTGGCTCTTTTTTCTTGCTGACTGCCGTCTTCTCTTTCTCTTTTCATACGTTTTTATCTTACTTAATTTATGGTGTTTGATTTTACGTATTCTCATCGAAAATTAACTCTATTCATTGTCGCCTCGGACTAATTTCTTATAAGTTGACCTCCAAAGGACCCATGTCGACCTCTCTCTCTCTCTCTCTCTCTCTCTCTCTCTCTCTCTCTCTCTCTCTCTCTCTCTACGTGGTGGCACCATGATGCCATAATACAGACAGATCCGGTTGCCATCTTCTCCAGGGGCCCCTGAGCGTTTTTGGACAAAAACAGTAGAGGATTCCTCAGTCAAGACCTTGTTTTTGTCACCACCGAGTTTTCGTTCACATTTTCTAACATATAGAATAGTGCAAGTTTTTATCAAGACTACTTTCCCTCTGTACGGATGAGTCTAGAACTTCTACGACTTCTCTTCCTCCTCCTCCTCCTCACCCTCCAACCCCTCCTTCTTACCCCCCCCCCCTCACCACTCCCTCTCACCTGCTCTTCCTCTTCGTCTCCTTAGACACATTTCCTATGCGCCAGTTTCTCTAATGGGTCCAGGTTCCGTTGGGCAGGGCCGACTTGCACTTTCTTATGGAACCAGAATGAGTAAACAGTCAACACCAGCAGCTCCTCCTCCTCCTCCTCTCAGCCCTCGGATTCCTCTTGAGATGAATAATGCATAGAGATCCATCCCTAACATCTGCTAAAGATGATATGCATATAAGGGCGAAAGGATGACAACGTAATAAAAATGCCTTTCTTAGGTATAGGTTGTAAGCAACTCAATTCTTCTGTGTTCACTTTGTTGAGGAACAGAGAAAGATGATTCTTTCCGAGATAGAAAGCTGGATGAAGAGATAAAAAGAATGAGGTTGAGCGCATGCGCCAAAGCGAGCTGACGAAAGGCAAGATCGTGCACCTTCTTAATAGGTTGTATTGTGTAGGCTGGACACGAGTTTTGTTATTTTAGTCTTGCTTGGCTTCTAACGTAACCTGGACCATTGGGGGTCCACCAAAGTAGCCCTCTTCGTTACGCATTCTCCAGTGAGGCCATCCATGTATACTGTGCTTGCAAGCCGCTGGCCACGGGATAACATGCAAAGCATAATGATAGATCAGCAGAACACAGTTTTCGTTTCTTTTTTTCTAAGTGAAATTTTTTCGAAGTATTTTTTTTTATTCTTTTTAGGAACTGTATGTCAGTAATTTTACTTATTTTGCAAACTGATTATATGCTTGAGGGACATTACATTATATGTCATTTCGAAAACATATACCGTACTGAGTGGCTTTGTCAAGATTACGCCATTCAAGTAATTATGAGTTAAAATGTATTATACAGTATCCGATTTTACTGATAGAAAATAAGTTACAATGGATTTAAAAACACGAGTAGCATGCAGACGTAAAACAATAAACTTATATTTATCATGTTTGCTGCCCAACAGCCGGCCCCCTTCAGTTTTTTTTTTTTTTTTTTTTTTTTTTCAGATACTAGTAGTGAGTGTAATCGCATGGATCACCTATTTATATTTTCATATCCAGAAATAGTTCTTTCTGTCGCTCTCTCTCTCTCTTTCTCTTCCTCTCTGCCCCGCTGGTCCCCCGCTTTCACCATTTCCGTCTGGCTCCAGGGGCATCAACCTAACCTGCTCTCATCATTCTCAATCGATCATCATTTTGGAAACCTATTCACTATTCATACCATAACAGATTGTTGCCTGAACTAAGAATATAATTCAAGGCGCATTTTAGTTATTTCTCGGTAGTACTTTTAAGGGTTTATGAATGCTGCGGATTGCTTGTGAAAAAGAAGTTCAGAATACATAAATTTAGACATAATGGATATCGGTTTCAAGGGAATAGTCATGCTTACACATAGACCGATAGATAGACAGACTGATAGATATGCTAAATCTTTAGGAGGAAAAAGAAGAAAAGAGGTTGCGATAATTACTGGGCATCACTAAAATGAGAACCTATCTGGGTAAGAGCCATATTTGTTAATGGCTCTAACTATATGAACATGACATGCTGAGGTACTCGACTGACTGTAGTAGTGATATAAAATCAAAGTTACTTTGTAAATAAGAACTCCAAAACCCTCACGCATACCCAGTAGTCTAAGGATGTTATGATAGCTAATGGTTCTTGTTAATCTCACTCTGCTTGCTTTTAGTTTCGATTCACTGACCATCTGATGAGGATATTCTATCAAAGCTTTGCTTATGCTTGTTTTATTAGGAGAAATTTGGTGTAAAGTCGCACTTGGCTTAACGCATGATTCGAGAGAAGAGAAACTTTCCATATTGCATAAAGAAAGAGAGACTGTCATGTCCTTGTATATGGTAATATTATATGGTCTGGGAAAAGCAGTATGCTACATGCCAAGGGACCCAATAGGAAACGCAGCCCATTGCGGAAAGCAAATTTAGAAGTAAGGAATAAACTAAAGAGATAAATAACGAAGTAAAAAACGATAGATAAATATAGAGGGGACTGCCTGTAGTTCTCGACACGTGTTTAGGATTACGAATTTTTCTTAAATACCCTTTTCTTATATATATATATATATATATATATATATATATATATATATATATATATATATATATATATATATGTATGTATGTATGTATGTATGTATGTATGTATGTATGTATAGTTAACATTCGATTTCTCAGCAAGTCTGTTTGGGATGGTATTACTAAGTCTCATGACCTTCTTTGGTGCGACCCACCACAGTCGACTAATCATACAAATTCGTATTAAATGCAGTAGTCAAAAGAGGAATAATGAAATTTGCAAGAAACGCGTTCTAATTGTTTCCCCCATCCCTCGGGGTCAATATCTGCATCCCAAAGCAAGACTTAGATCACAGCTAGGGATCAGAGACATCTGCCTCAAAGAAGCCAATTGTTTTCCTTAGGCGAGGCCTGCACTGGACTTGTGATTGCTGCTCAGCCCTTGTGTGGTGAGTCTGTGTGAGCTATCATTATTATTATAAAAAAAAAGCAACAAACACAGGTCGGGAGGCTGAATGCCGTAAGAGCAAGGCCCTAATGAGGATAGCGAAAGCAACCTGTATGGGGAAAAGAAATGGCGAAGTTAATGATAAACTATAAATGAAAAACCATCTGAAATAAATGATACTAATAACTAAACTATGAAGCGTAACCCTGGCAGCCTGCTGTACCAAAAGCATTCGCACTAAGTGTGAACTTCTGATTTTCCAACGATTCAACTACATGAATAAGAAGACCATCCCTCAGTTTAGTCGCAGCAAGAACGTATCTCTCAGAAAATTATGAGATATTGAACCTCAAATACCAAAATGGAAGACTTGGAAATTAACTTTATATGTAGTGGTGCGTGGTGGATGGTATTCTCTGGAAGATCTGAATGAAAAGGATAACGAAATGCGAAAAAAAATTTCATCATGTACAATGAGCTAATCGAACGAAAGTCCAGAGATTGGCAAGGAAATGAAGGCTGAGAAATTTAATAGAACGCGATTTTGTTCAATAGTTTTCTGGCGGGCCATTGACTTTGTATACTTTGGCATTTATTCACTTCCGTCGAACGTTGTTGTCTATTTTTTTTTTTTATTCGATATTGCGTTAGTTATAGATTTCATTACTTTTCCGCCTCCAACTCGTCCATGGTATACCGGAGTGCCTTCTTATTCCAAATGTCTGTTTAGCAGTCATGAATTCTTGTATGAACGTCGTCGATAGGTCTTTAACATTTCCAGTTACAGAATGTGGAATTCGCTGCCTCCCCTTGTATTTCCTGAATCTGTCATCCTGTTGATGAGACAGAATTTGTGTCTCAATGAATATAGAAAGCGTACACCAGCTTTTCTTTCGTTGTACCGACTTCAAATTAAGCAGCTTTGAATGTGTCGGTCGCTTCACTCTAAGAGAAATAATTAGTGAAATATTGAGCACACTACACCTTGAAAACTGTTTCCCAAAAAGAGTGCAGTGATAGCCAGACAGCTGCTATCATTCCCTGAAAGTTGCTGTGAAAACAAGTGGATTCTAATGTTTTTAAGGGGAGAGGGCTTTAATATATATATATATATATATATATATATATATATATATATATATATATATATATATATATATTTTTTTTTTTTTTTTTTTTTTTTGTCATCACATTGCACACCAACAGAGTCACGTAAAGATTTCAACCGGTACTCTTCCTTGGAAGGAAATTAAGTACACCATACATGTTCAGCTAATGAAGTCCTCTACTTTGTTTATGGTTGCCTGTTATGGCTCTTCTTCTATAATTGCCATAAACAACTTGTTTTTAGTATCCTATAATTCTAAACATAACAGGTTTCATCCCTATACTTCATGTTTGTTTACTTTTGCAGTTTTTTATCTGATGCAGTGGACTAAGTACTATAAACCGGTCGATATTTCTTCCTATTTGCATGCCTTTAATTGGGGAGCGTCTCTCTCTGTAGAGAGTGATTGAACAGGCAGCTTTAATGCGTAATTTGATTGCATATGTAATCGTTTGCATGGGAATGCGTAACGTAAAGTCCGATAAGGTTGCTTTTAAGTTTTTATCCCCAGGCAGAATATGATATCTATTCTGAACTAACAAGAGAACCTTACCTGAATTACTCATTCACATCTTCGAATAGATAAATGTTCTTTTATTAATGAATGAAGAGCGTGTGTGTGCTGTGAATAGGGAACCTGAATTGTTGTTCTATTCAAATGTTAATCGAAAGAATTCTTTTGAATTCATCATGCTCTGTTACAACCTATGTTACTGGTTTTTTATGGCGAAGTATTCTTTTCTACAAAGCAAAAGTCAGCTTGAGGGAGACTTTAATGTCATCTATCACAGACATAGGCGGATTGAGAGAGAGAGAGAGAGAGAGAGAGAGAGAGAGAGAGAGAGAGAGAGAGCACGGAAATCCGAATCTCAAGATAAAAATAACAACAATTCCCTCTTTGCAATTATAGTGTCTTCTCCTTGATGCATTTCAGAGAGAGAGAGAGAGAGAGAGAATGTCAAAGCACGGATATCCGAATCTCTAGATAAAAATAACACCGTGAAAAAGTCAACGAGTGCTTGAATATGAGAGGACTCTTTGGTGGAGCGACCATCCAGCGGAATGGGGAAATGTTTTGGGCCTCGTTGAACGGTGTGAGCTAGTGTGGGCGGAGAGAAGGTGTTCATGAAGTGAAGTACCTGCAATAAAAGTAAGACTCGGGTGCAGAAGCCCCATCATCACCTTCCTCCTCCTTCCCCAACTTTCCTCCAGCACCAAGAACTCGCATCCTGAAATGCATCAAGGAGAAGACACTATAATTGTAAAGAGGGTATTGTTGTTAAAGACAGGTGCATTTGACGAACGTTGTACAACACGAGAAGGGGAATAATAACAGTAGAATCGTTTGCTGAATTTGTTTTTGGAAAGGGGCAGTTTCATGCTACAAGAAACAAAGCGTCTTTAATCCTGCTTTTATTTCTGATCATGATATGGAAATATCTGGGCTTAAGAACGCTGTTCTAATAGTGGAGATTTTTACTAATTATATGTCTACTGGCTTATAAATGGCCCTAAGAAAGAGAGAATGGAAGGCAGCAACTTTACCTTGCTTGAAAGATTAGCAGTAGAAAAGGAATAATGACTTAAAGTGCGATATTGATAGCTTACATTAAGTGCATTACTTAAGTGCGTCAAATGCACTAGGAAGAGGATGCATATACTGTACATCTAATCAGATTTACGTACAATGAAATAAAAAGAAAGTGTGGTTGCCAAAAGGAAGGAATTTGTTGCATGAAAACTGTATAAAACTTTCTGTCTACTGCGCAAGTAAACACTCGTGCTCTTGAAATATGCTTGCAAGCCCCATTGAGATTTTCAGTACGTTAAATATTTCTGTCCCCGGCAGTAGCATACTCCCGCCAAGCCATGCAAAGCATCAATCACTTCTCGTTTTCTCTAATAAATGTCCGATTTCTCCACTCACGAGTAATAAATATCTGAATGGTGGAAGTGGTGAATAAGGAGGAAAGATGGTTTCTCTTCATCAGTAATTAATTGTGCGTTTCCCGTCTTGTCTCTCCCCGAAAGAAAAAGCTGGTTTGCTGAGTAACTGTTCATCTACTTTTCTCTGGCAACAGGTTTTCCATTAGAAGCTTTCAATCCATCCGTTCAAGTAAAAGAAATGTATCTTTAATTCTGGTTGTCAGCACGGATGCTAGTGCCCTCGTACGCTAAAACTTTTATGTTTTGTTTCTGGTGACTTTTACCATCAGCATGCTGCCTTGTTCATAAACAATATTCACCAGTCGAAATGTGGAAGCATTGACCAAATTGTTACCAGCGGCGATAAATTAAACAAAATGAATGTAGTAGTAGATAGTTGAAGTCAAGAGGAAAAAACAGGCGGACCCATTTTTAAAATTATGATTCTGCTGTAAATTTTATACTCATTATATACACATTATTGTAAACAGTGACCCCGACTAGGATTAAGCTAAGAAGAAGACTTTGAGAATAAAAACATTTTAAATGCAAGTGTGATTACAGTATTGTTAAGAAATTGTAAGCAATGTGATAGAATTAATGAAATTATCTCGTCTTTGTGTCATCCTAATTTGCCTTTTAATTAAAACTGCATCTTATATCCAAATGAAACCTTGGAAAATGATACAAGTTTTAAATTTTTCCTTTTTGCATTTTTCATCAGCGAAGACTAGGCATGGTTAAAATAACTTTTCAGTGGTTTTTCGTGTAATTAGAATTGTGATGACCGAAGGCTGGTAAACGCGGGTTCTTTAGGTGAAATTTCTCCTTCTAAATGAAATTTTGCGTTCCTCAATGGGTTTTGTTTAATTTTAGTTTTTTTTTCCAAATATTTCTTAATGAAGATTTTAGACATGGCTTTTTAAAGACATATAGCTGGGAAATGCATCCCCAATGTAAGATTATTAAGTTAGCGAGTAATTTGATTTCTAAAAGAATTTGGTGAAATTTTACAAATAAATTTATTGATTTTGCTGTGATTTGGAATTGACTTTTTCTTTGATAATGAATAAAAAACTGAATGAACAATAAAATGCGTGTGGTATGAAAGGTAGAGCTGACAGGGAATCTGATTAGTTTATATATATTATTCACAAAATTTCCTTCCGGCGAAGGTTTTGTTTTCATAGCTTTATGTTTAACTGCATACAAGGGAAATCTTGGTAATAATTTACACAGATTCTAGTTTAACTTCACTTTGACATAATCCATTTTCAGATAGAGGTAAGAGTAATGAATATATATCAGTTTTGTCAAAAAAAAAAAAGAGCACCTTCGTAGTTGCATCCACCAGTCTTGTTTCCCATTATATATGTATTAAATATATTGCTCACGTGAAAATTACACTCACTAGGTAATTAGTTTTAACTGTAAGGGTGAAACAAACAGACATGACGTGTAAGTAGTCGTGTGAGGGTACTAAGTCAGCCCCTTTTCCATTTATCATAGTTGAAACTAAAGTCCAGCAAACATTTACAGGTAAATGGAAGATAAAACTCTAGAGATAAATCATCGACCAAAAGGGGCCGACTTTTAGCTGGCATTCCGTTCATTATCGGTACTCTTTTGCAATTTGTCGATGCAGCAAGTGGTGTATTTAGTGGCCGCTGGAGTGTTCGGCTATAGGGCTCTGGAACGGCTTAAGGGGCCTGCCTTCTTCAGCCCTCATTGTTTCGCCCGCCATAAAGATTGGCCCTTACAAATGTAGAGTTCTGGGAGAACAATCCCTAAGGCTTCTAATGAGTGGATAAAGTATTACCGACGAGAGGTAAACACGCATAATAACCTCTAGGCAACGGGGCCACACAGTGTAGAAAGCAATGCCCGGAGACTAAAGCCGTTTGTCTTACATCAGTATTGATGGCGAGGTTGAAGGGACCCCGGAGATCAAATAGGCAATGACAAGACGATGTTAGCTTTAGAGAGAATTACGAAGGTGAAGAGATGCTCGCAGTCGGTTGAATGAGAGGTCGTCTTGTTACTGAAGAAACCCTTTACACGGAGACTGGAACACGCCCTGCTCGGATCAAAAGAGGGTAACCATAACCGTCCGAAGCTTTCATGAAAGGGGTAGGAAATAATGAAAGATTTTTTATTTTTATTTTACATGCACTAACAGCCTAAGGCATTTATTGGGTTCAGGAAGATTTTACTTTAGTTTTTCTTGTAGATCCATGATTGTAATTACGTAAAGGTAGTACGCTTTCGAAGCTACAGAACAATTAAAATTCCATGCTATAAGTACTGAATGTATCGGCCTGAACCTTTCCCTTACATGAATGAATATTCAATTTCATGAAAGAGATTCCGTTATAACGGAGGGAAATCTTCGAATATATACACAAGTTAATTCACATGCAGTTGCAGGAATTTCCCTGTTCATTATGCATGGAATGGTGCCCGTCCTACCTGACTAATAAGGGGGTGTACTAAATTTCTCTGGAATGAAGGTAATTAAAACAGAAGGTAATAATTAAAGCGGTTGGAGCTTTCTTTTTGCAGAAAAATGAAAACTTTGTTTCTCATTCCCAAAACAGACTGCGGTACTTCTCCGTGTTGTACATATTTAGATAACAAACAGGATTTCGTTTTATCATTCGCTTAACGCACTTGTAATTTATGTATTTTTTATTTATTTATTTATTTATATTTACTTTCCCGCTAAGTTCATTCTTCGCAAAAACCTGAAGATCGGCACATAATAACGGCAAACACATTTTTGGTTACTTGAAGTTAACAAGAGCAACGTTCTGTATAATGTGTCTGAAGCTCAGATATTGCATTATACTGATTGCTCCTTTCCGAAATTTTCCCAAAGCAAAATTCTCTCTCTCTCTCTCTCTCTCTCTCTCTCTCTCTCTCTCTCTCTCTCTCTCAAAATATCCAATGTTTAATTAAACTTTCTCATCCTGAATAATATTTTTCTGTATGTGTAATAAGCATTTTCTGCGAGTCACAGTAAATTTAACGAAAGAAAAAATAGATATTAACAACAAAATTAGTACAGTTGTGCAAATGTGATCCTCTTTGCAGACACGGGACATTATTTGTATATTTGTGTATATGTAACTTTTGTCAGCCTCACTATCTGTTTATTGATTAAATGATGTGATTTTGTGGTTTAAAAAAAGTCACAGAAAGCAACGGCCATCACAGCAGCACACTTTTAGATAAAACGGTACTGGAATATATTCCTGGATTCTTTTAAGGGTTTCCAGTAAACACCGCAGTACTCTACCTGAACATTGAAATGCACTTCGGCTGGGTTTGTACAGGTGTGGGGGTTCCTCATACCATGGAAATCCCTTTGCGAAAGTACAGGGAATAGCGAGACACCACTTGGAAGTCTTAATGAGCAGATAAAGCGCCTTGCGTCCTTAATTGATATAAATGACAGAGGTAGCATGCTACAGAGACCATTAAAAAGCCGTAGACAGCCGGAGGGGAATATCATTGGATAAACTATGATGGCTGGTTTCGAAGTAGTAATTGTTAAGGCTTTGATTGATGAGCACAGATTTGTCATCAGGACATTTGTGGTTAAGATCAGATTCGAAGTGTTTCTGGTTTTATTGCAATAACCAACTTAGCAACTAGCTTTCCCAATACTTCTCTGCTCCAACTGCAAAAATATCAGTATTACGTTATAGTTCATTATTAAGTTCGAAATGAATGCTAATGTCTCACGTGACAAAACAACAAAGAATCTTGAATAAGTAAAGTATTGTTAGCTGTATTGTGTAGAATAATAAGTTCTTCTTCTTCTTCTTCTTCTTCTTCTTCTTCTTCTTCTTCTTCTTCTTTCGAATGTAGCTACACCGCAAATAATGACGGAAATATGATATAGGGCCGAGACAACAGTTCCGACCCCAGAGTGCTCTCATTTGCTGCGTACTTAGGGTCTGGGCCTGGGCTGAATTACAAATAGTCGAAACGTAGAGTTTATTCCAGTATTACTATCGTTGCTACACAAAAATTCTGGATATTGAGGTATTCATTGTGTTTTATTCGTCTTATTATATTATTGTACATACGGTAGGTGAATGAAACTGAAGGTTTCGTATGCAATATGGTGCCGGTTAGTAAAAGTGAATTTCGGATGCGCAGTATTGATGATATCTTAAAAAGACCACACTTTATTCCCATTCTGCGTTACTCCTATTATAAAAGCCTGGAATTGTCATCTGTCATCCATATTACCCAGAATCTTCTCTCCTCCTTTATTTAGGAAATAAGCTTTAGTGAGATATTTGGTGAGGTGACATTTTTTTTTATTTCTTAATATGCCTGAAAGCTGTTACAGCACGGCAAGTTTATAACAAACTAGAAGACAAGATGCGTAATATTTACGTAGACATCAGCCAATGCTTGTCTACTACCAATACCTAGTTTATGGATGTGAAGCAAAGCAGATATGATAGTGTCTTAACCCGTCAAAAAGAGTTGTGCACGAAACGCTCCATTTAAAACAGAAATGAGGTAGCCCAAAACTAAAAATGATGTAAGTTAAATGAAAATGAACAGACGAACAATACAATCTTTTGATATTCTGTAAAATTTATAAAACTTATGGAAATAGTTCGCCTTTTTTTACATAATTATAGCCAGCAATTTTTGAGATTCGATTTGTGTAGAAACACAACCCATGGCATATGAAAGTTTTTGATAATGAGAATTATCATAAAACTATATATAAAGTTAAGTATATCATAGTTTAACCAGACCACTGAGCTGATTAACAGCTCTCCTAGGGCTGGCCCGAAGAATTAGACTTATTTTACGTGGCTAAGAACCAATTGGTTACCTAGCAACGGGACCTACAATTTATTGTGGAATCCGAACCACATTATACCGAGAAATGAATTTCTATCACCAGAAATAAATTCCTCTAATTCTTCATTGGCCGGCCGAAGACTCGAACACGGCCCCAGCAGAGTTCTACCCGAGAACTATACCGACCCGTCCAACGGGGAACTTTTTTTATATATATATATATGTTATGGATTGTGCTAGTGTTAATGAGTACTGGAGTGGTAACATGGGGAATAGTTGATCTGTCATGTATTTCATTGCTTGACTTACTGTTCTTGTAAAACTTGAGGATCCTTTGGGGAAAACCTGAGAATGTTGACTTAGGGGTTAATTTGACTATATGGTCAGTCATTTGGCCAGTGGTAGTTGTTATTCATTAATTTACATATTGGTTTGCGTGAGTAATATTACTATGTATCTGTTAATTGTCATGTTCTTTGCTAAGTTTTTCCTTTTATTCTGTTATGGTGGTGATAACTGTTACTGTTCATTAATAAATTAGGTTAGTTGTTACTATTTAGTTTTATTTTAGCCTAGTGTTCTGTAACAGAATTTGGGGGCCTGTCCGGGATTTTATCTTAGTAATAGGCTATGAACAGTAATCAAAATGTTTTTGTGTGCTTAGCATTATGCCTGATAAGTTCATGTTACTTATGTTTGTGATAAGTGCTCTAGTGTATTTGTACTTATTAGGTTTAGCCCTTCTAGGTCTATACCACCTTAACCTTTCTAGGTCTTTGCTAACCTAACCTACTCTAGGTCATTGTTAACCCAGCCTAGTCTAATTTCTATTATTTGTATGATATTGATACATAATGGCTACTTTTGATATAGAAGAATTTAAATTAGACCCCTCTGCAACTGATTTGAAACGTGGTTTAAGGAGAAATGATTGGATTAGATTAGCTGAGTGTTACGAGATACCAGTGAAGCTCTATTGGAAAAAATCTTTGCTTATGAATGCTGTCGTTCAAAGCTTGGTAGATAATGAGATTGTGGATGAATCTGCACTTGATCTTTGTGTACCGCAAGATGATGCATCTGGAGATGTGAATGTGATAATTAAGAAGCTAGAATTAGAAAGGTTAAAAAGAGAGCATGAGAGAGAAAAGGAAAGGGAACAGCATGAACTACTGTTGCTAGAGAAAAGAGCTGAGCTTGGTATTGTGCAAAATACTTCAAGTGATGAGAGATTTGACATTTATAAATGTATAAGAATGGTTCCAGAGTTTGATGAATCAGACCCAGATGAATTTTTTTGTACAATTTGAGAAGCTTGCAACTAGTTTTGGTTGGCCTCAAGGTAAATGGACTGCTTTAATTCAGCGTAGTTTAAAAGGGAAAGGCAGGAGTACTTATAGTGCTGTTCTTTCACCTCTTCATGAAAACTATGATCATGTGAAAAAGGCTGTTCTGGATTCTTATGAAATAACTGCTGAGTACTATAGGGTGAAATTTAGGTCTACTAGCAAGGAACAGGACATGACATATACAGAGTTTGCTCACATTATTGATAAGTTTTTTGGGTAAGTGGTTAAAATCTAGTAAAGTAGATTCTTTTGATGCCTTGAAGGAGTTAATCGTACTTGAGCAGTTTTTGAATAGCATTCCTTCATGTGTCAGAACCTATTTACTCGAGAGAGAAGTAACCAGTTTAAAGAAAGCAACCTCATTAGCAGAGAATTTTTCTTTGGTGAACCCTAAGACGAAAGAATCCAATATCAGAGCTGGCCAAATGAACTCACGTAGGGTGCAGAAGCACATAGGGCAAACTAATTGTGAACAGATTGATGAACATGCTAAATTACCAAAGTCTAATGTTGGTGATAAGCCTGATTTTAAAAAAGAGTTCAGGGTTGAATGTTTCGAATCTGTTTTTTGTGTAAAAAACCCGGTCATGTTGTGTCCAATTGTGTTCATAATCCTAAGAGGAATTTTTTGCAAAATAAGAAGGGCAATCAGGGTGATGTTAGCTTAGCAATCAACAATAGTGAAGTTATGAAAGGTGAAGATGTTGGACAACCAGAAGTCAGTATGAAGTCATTAGAACCATTTCAAAGTGAAGGCTTTGTTTCTTATAGTCAGCACAGTCAACCAGTACCTGTTAGGATTTTGAGAGACACGGCTTCTAGTAAGAGTATAGTGGTTAGGAGTGCTGTTCCTTTTATTGGAAAGACTCTAACTGGTGAGCATGTTGTTCTTAAAGGTCTTGGGCAATTGCCTGTAGTTTCTCCATTAGCAAGGATTTATCTACAGTCTGGATTTGCAAACAAATATGTGGAGCTTGCTGTGCATGATGAATTACCTGTGGAAGGGGTGTCACTTTTGATTGGTAATGATATTGCTGGTGAAGTAGTTGTTCCTAATCCAGTGGTTACTTTTACTCCTTTGGATATTAGTCCTACCTTGGAATTGGAGGCAGCAGCCCTGAGTTGTTTCCTTCTTGTGTTGTCACTAGGAGTCAAGTTAGTAGGACACAAAATGGTAGCGATGGTACCAATGAGTTTGACAAGGAAGGCTTGTCTTTTGGGTCCAGTAATTTGAAGTCTGACAAATGTGATGTTTTGGATAAGTCATTTGATTTGAGTTCATTTTTTCATGAGGATGAAGATAGTAAGTCAAATGATAAAATGGATTTTGTTAATAAGGATTTTCTTCATGAAACTACTGAGGTTTTGAACGAACCTGAAAGTGATGTACCAGATGACACCGACTTTGGTTGTTTTCCTACGAATAGGGAGACATTGATTTCTGCACAAGGTAGAGACCCTAACTTATCTAAATTATTTTCTTTAGCAGTAAGTGAGGATGATAGTAGAAGTGAAATTCGCTGTTATTACATCAAAGATGGCTTGCTTATGAGAAAATTCTGCTCTCCAGATGTACCAGCTGAAGATGATTTTGCTATACATCAGGTGGTTATTCCTTCGTGCTTCAAGGATAAGGTAATAAGTATAGCACATAATAATTTGGGTGGACATTTGGGAATCAGAAAAACACAGTATAAATTACTAAAATATTTTTATTGGCCTGGTATACATAAAGATGTATCTAGATTTTGCAGGACCTGTCATATTTGTCAGATAGTTGGAAAACCAAATCGGACAATCAAACCAGCTCCTTTGAGACCTATACCTGTTGTGGACGAACCATTTTCTAGGTGATCTTAGACTGTGTGGGTCCTCTTCCAAAAACCAAAAAGGGTAATCAGTATATTCTGACAATGATGTGTATAACAACAAGGTATCCGGAAGCAGTTCCGTTAAGGAACATAAAGACTAAAACGCTACTGCCTGTGCTGGAAAAACTCTTCACTCAGTTTGGTATCCCAAAGATAATACAATCTGATCAGGAGCAAATTTTACTTCTGACTTATTTCAGCAGGTTATGACTCGCCTTGGTGTAACCCAGTATCATTCAAGTGCTTATCATCCGCAGAGCCAGGGTGCACTTGAAAGATTTCACCAGACTCTGAAGAATATGCTATCAAAATTCTCCATGGATCAAGAAAAGGATTGGGATGAAGGTTTGAATTACGTGTTGTATGCGGTAAGAAGTACGTGTCAGGAGAGTCTAGGTTTTCTCCATTTGAGCTTTTGTTTGGTAGAGATATTAGAGGACCCTTAAAGTTATTGCAAGAAACTTGGTTTAATGATGAGAGTACATCTAGTGTTAACGATTACATTTCTAAACTTCAAAGGAAACTGAAAATAGCTCATGATTTATCTAGAAAATTTCTCAATAAATCCCAGCGTAAAATGAAAATTAACTATGATTTAAATTCTGAACAAAGAAGTTTCAAACCAGGTGATTTAGTATTGTTATTTTTACCAGTAAGAAAATCTCCTTTAGAACCCAGGTATCAAGGTCCTTATCAAGTTATTTCTAAGGAAAGTGATCTTAACTATATGATAGCTACACCTGGACGGAGAAAGACACGGAGGTTGGTTCATGTTAATTTGATTAAAGAATATCACCTAAAGATGAAGTGCCTACTTTGGTCATTGAAAATGTAACAAGTAAAGGATATGATGACTTCTGTATTAGTGGCAAAGAAGTCAAAATTCAGAACTCTGATGTGCTTAAAAATCCTTCTACTAAATTAAGTCATTTATCTCTTACCCAAGCAGAAGATGTGAAAGAGTTGCTCATGCAGTTCAAAGAAATATTTGGAGATGTCCTAAAGCCTGCACAGCAGCCAGTCACAATGTCCAGTTGGTTGAAGGTGCCCGTCCAGTTAAGCAGCCATTCTACAGACTGTCACATGAAAAAGCTAAGGATACTAAAGCAGGAAGTCGATTTCTTACTAGATAATAATCTTGCAGAACCAAGTGATAGTCCCTGGGCATCCCCATGCATACTTGTTGCGAAGAAAGATGGCGGACATCGCATGTGCACGGATTTCCGAAAGGTTAATTCCATGACACAAAAGGATTCTTATCCTTTGCCTCATATAGAGGACATGATAGACTCTGTTGGAAATTCTAAGTTCGTGACAAAGCTGGATCTTCTAAAGGGGTACTATCAAATCCCTTTGACTGGTAGTGCCAAGAGAATCTCTTCTTTTTGTGACGCCATTTGGTTTATACCAATATAAAGTACTTCCATTTGGTATGACCAATGCACCAGCAACATTTCAACGGATGATGGATGTTGTAACGGCAGGGCTAGAAGGAGTGAAAGTTTATCTAGACGACCTAGTAATTTTCTCGCATACTTGGGAGGAGCACCTAGAAACCCTGTCTATACTTTTTCAAAGACTGTTGGCGTACAACTTGACGGTGAATCTACATAAAAGTGAATTTGGAAAAGCTGAACTTATTTATTTGGGTCACAAAGTTGGAAGTGGGAGCATAACGCCAGTAACTGCAAAGACTGAAGCTATTGCTCAATGGCCTACACCAAATTCAAGGAAGGAAGTTCAAAGATTCTTGGGCATATGTGGATATTATCGCAGATTTTGTCCTAACTTTTCTAGTGTAGCTGCTCCATTGACGGACCTAGTAAGCCCAAAAGGAAATTTATTTGGACCAAGACCTGTAATGAAGCATATGAAAGCTTAAAGAATATGCTTATTACTGCTCCCATTCTAAAGGCTCCAGACTTTGAACAGCCATTCTGTCTTCAAGTAGATGCTTCAGGTGTCGGAGTAGGAGCAGCCCTACTTCAAGAAGGAAAGGATGGGATTATGCATCCAGTTTCTTATTTTTCTCAGAAGCTAAAACCTCACCAGAGATCTTACTCAGTCATAGAAAAGAGGCCCTTGCTTTGTTGCTTGCCCTTGAAAGGTTTGAAGTCTACCTGGACAACAGTAAAACAATAGTGGTATATTGTGATCATAATCCATTAACATTCATCTCTCGTATGAAGAACAGAAATCCTCGGCTTACACGGTGGTGCCTGACTCTTCAACCTTACAACATTGATATCCAACACATAAGAGGAAAGGACAACATTGTAGCAGATTTCCTTTCAAGAATTCCAGAATGAATATTGTTGAATATAAATTTATAAATATGTATTGTTTAATGTAAAATGTAAATGGTACTTTTTATTTGGTTTAATATTGCTTGTTGTAATAAAAACTTTGTTTTTATCTTAATGGAGGGGAAGTGTTATGGATTGTGCTAGTGTTAATGAGTACTGGAGTGGTAACATGGGGAATAGTTGATCTGTCATGTATTTCATTGCTTGACTTACTGTTCTTGTAAAACTTGAGGATCCTTGGGGAAAACCTGAGAATGTTGACTTAGGGGTTAATTTGACTATATGGTCAGTCATTTGGCCAGTGGTAGTTGTTATTCATTAATTTACATATTGGTTTGCGTGAGTAATATTACTATGTATCTGTTAATTGTCATGTTCTTTGCTAAGTTTTTCCTTTTATTCTGTTATGGTGGTGATAACTGTTACTGTTCATTAATAAATTAGGTTAGTTGTTACTATTTAGTTTTATTCTAGCCTAGTGTTCTGTAACATATATATATATATATATATATATATATATATATATATATATATATATATACAGTATATATATATATATATATATATATATATATATATATATATATATATATATATATATATATATGTTTGTGTGTGTTTGTGTTTTATCTGAATGTATCTATGTCTACCTTTATGTGGATGCGTTTTAAGTACTCTTCCAACCAAAGAATAAGAAAGCAGCTTTCACTTTGAAAATGAAGTACCAGCCAAATAGGAAGCGACTGATAAACAGGGTTTCCTCTGTCTCTTCCTAACTCCTACACAATAAATCTCGTGTAGTTATGCAGCCATCTTCGCATTGACCTGATAAGACCGATGCGGTAAGAGGATACAAACAAGCCATTTATATCTTCACCATAATTCTTTGCTAACGGAATCCTCGTGCAAACATTGTACCTCTGATAACCTCGCTCATTTATATTAATCAGCGGTAAGGCAGTTTGTTTTATACCTTTGACAACTGTGTTGAAGTTCAGTAGTTGAATGAAGCGCTTAGTATGTTTTTTCATTGCCTCTCGGGAATGGGATAGCACTCTTGAGAGAGAGAGAGAGAGAGAGAGAGAGAGAGAGAGAGAGAGAGAGAGAGAGAGAGAGAGTTTCGGTACTTTGATAACCACTCACATTGCACATAATTAAAATCAATTCTTGATTGAGTTTTGTCATGAACACGAAAGGGAATGGTACGAAATGTGTGGAAAACCTCATGAATTATCAATTATTAGGGTCGTCATTAGACGCACGATTTTTTCATTTCAATCGTTTTCTCTAAACGATATCTTGAAATTTTACGAAGAGTCGTGGAGATGGCCGATACGATAGCGTCTTTCATATCGACGTAAAATTCGTTGTAAACTATTTTTCAAATTCAGATATCGATGTAATCTCCTCTCAGCAAGTTCCTCTTTCATTCATTCGCGGAAGTTTGCAGTCAAGACACCTTAATTAGTAGCCATTTCTTATTAGATAATTGAGAAGATGGACTTATCTTACTCGGAATGAAAGTGACATACTCTTGCATCGGTTTGAATCAAGAAGGAAAGGTGGCCTGCGGATAACACGGCAGTTGAGAACCAACAGTCATGTTCAAATTATCTTTAGTACACAAAATGAAACCTTGTCGGTACTAATTACGAGTAACTATAAAAAGTGTTGATCGTAGCCGAATTTGTTGTTGGTTGGTTATCTGAGAGAGAGAGATTTGAAAGAAAATCAGGATTTCTTAACATCAAGGTTGGGTTACACATCTGTACTGGAAACATTTTTGCCCTGAGGCCACGTCATCAGAACGGAATGAAATGTTAGTCGTAGTTTCGTTTGGAATAGTGAATGTTATCACGGATGCGAGTATAAGTCGCTGATCTTATTGAAGAGATATCCAAGGAACCTTCAAATAATGTTTTCGAGTTTAGCACTCATCTTTGATTAAGAATAGCAAAACTAGTTTTTTTTATAACGATGAATATGAAATGAATACACTATTTGATTGCTTTTTTGTGCTACATTAGGCCAGTACTTTAAAGGTCATGTCACCCGGACAAATTTTTTGGGCATCTTGTCATGCTGTAAAATGACTAAGGTCACACAAGTTTATCGATTTGAACGTTACCATTATAGGAAAGTTGTCAGATTTCGGTAGTTTTGGTTTAAAAAGGCTGCAGCTTATATGCAATTGACCTAGCCTATTGTCAAGCTAAAAGTGTTGTTTTACGACAGAGTGATAAAGGAATAGTTCGGTTTTTGGATCTCGTGCAGTATATGCACTATAAATATTAGAACCAGTTAACTATGCTTCTGTTGTACCTGTTTAAATTGTTGTTGTAAGTTGGGACTTATTGGCTTGGCTATTCGTCCAGCACAAACAAGGATTCCAAGTTCTGGCTCCATGAAGACGAACATGGTCGTCTGCACTTTTGTCTCCACTACTGAATGCTTTGGGCAAATTCTGGCGTTAACATGCAAGAAAATTGCCAGAACATGGGCCTCAGTGACAGAGCCTTAATTTTCCATAAAATATTAAACAGTCAGATCATGATTTTAAAGAGGTATGGATTACATCATGAAAGAAATTCCATCATACACGAATGAACGGCCAGCTTACAGTCAAGTAAATTTATTTATCTACAACGAACCGCACCTACAAGGAAGGAGCTTGCGATACCCAGAAATCCTTTTTACTAAGTCGTGACAAGGAAAATGATTAGGTTGCAAAATTACGCCTCACATACTTGAAGGAAGCAATTGGTCCTTAGCTTGAAATTTTTGAAAGACTTGAAATAAGAGGTGAATTAATAGCGCCCTCCTGTTATATGTGAGGTAATTTCCTAACGTAATTTGTGGTTATTTTTGTAGCTGATCTAAAAAAAATGCAAGATATTTTAAAATTTTATAGCTACTGCTCAAGTGTCAAACAAGAAGAATTTTCATTAGATAAGTATTTAAGTGTGGAGAAAATTTATAATAAGAAACCTTACATTAAAAACAGTGTTTAACCTTAAAATCATAGTAGTAACGACTGTCTCCTAATTACTTGTAACAGTTCTGCAATAGAAATCTCCAACCTGACCTTGTTTGACTGTCTCTGAAGCAGCCAATTTTCTACAAGTAGTCTGTGTTGACAAGTAGAAATTTAATGAGTTTTTTAAAGATTTGTTGTTCCTCAAAATGCATGCACTGCCTTTTGAGGAAGAATAAATCATGTAAAAGGTATACCTCACACTTTTGAAAAAGATTCAAGAGCAAATTTTCATTTGTCAAACTTCAAACAATTTCCTGCAGGCGACCATTTAGCAACATTGTGCTTGTCATCGTGTCATCCATACTGAACATTTACTTTTGCAAGTATGTATTCCTACTTGTTGGTTAAGGCCTGAAGTCGGAGTGAGCGCACTTTTCTCATAGATGCAGGCCAATTTGTTCACCCTAAAAGATTTCCTTATGGAAGAGGCAAAGCATTTTATTCACATATTAGTAATCCATGGCCCGATGCATTGTCATATGAAATGAGCATACTTTCAACTGACATGCACAGAAATGTGGAAAGCAAAACTACACTGCTGCCATCAGATCACTTAGAACTGCAATTCACTGGCTTTGACCTATTTATAGAAAATCTACGGTTTCTTTCCAGTAACAGAGTGCATTGCTCAGTGTGCATCTTATATTACGTCATAGACCTTAAGAATAAAGAATCAAGAAATATCGTAAAATGACAATTCTGAATTATCGTCAAGCAAAAACCATTAAGACTTAGTAAAAGTTTACTTGTAGGCAGTTTTTGTTACACTGTACAACATTACTTTTCCTCTGAGGCAACCAACTGGTTGGCTAAAGTCCACATTTTTCTTGCCTATGAAGACTTGGCATTTGCAAGGTAGAATTTCTTAAGCTTTTCCCAGTTACCTTTGGAATTAGATACCCTCCTCTCCCGAATCCACAGTTTCATCTTTAACTTCATCCAAGTGTGCAGTAGTTCTCTGGAAATCCGGCAACTTTTTTACGTAAAGAAAGCATACTTTGCTCACTTTAACGACCATTATAAGGTAATTTAACCAGTTAACTTATTTCCATTTGACTCACATAAGAGTGGCTCCAAGGGGTGTTAAAAGTGAAAGAAATCGAACAGTTCAGTAGTCAGAAACCAAAACCAACGCAGCTGTGACCGAAAGACCCTGCATAGAACCCTTAGCGCAACTTTGTGTACTGCACCAGACACGAAGTAGATAGTAGCTCCCGGAGTGGCCTTGGTTGACATTCTCAGCCATTTCACCACTAATATAATTGTACTATGTAAGATGCATGATATTTTTTACAAGGTGCTTTTATTTCGCAGTCACTTCATTGCCTTCACGTCATTTGCAGTTAAGTTGGTTACACGGTGTACTAGACGCTGAATTCCCCCCCCCCCCATCTTTTAGCATCAACCCCGCCCCCAACCCGCCAAACTCATACAAAAACACGCTCGCAAAATAAGAAAAAATCGTATAAAATCACTAGACCCTAGAAATACAAACATCCTTGTTTATCTGGCTTGATTCCAATCATGTAGCTGGATAAAGACAAGGTAAACTCCATTGATCGGGTTATCTGCTACAGGCTTGCCTCATGTTGGGAAATATGTTAATTTGTTAGGTTACGACAGACTTTAATTGAAAAGATAAACCACCGTCATATTAATAGACATCGACGATTCCAGAACAGCATAAGATAACAAGAAGAGAGAGAGAGAGAGAGAGAGAGAGAGAGAGAGAGAGAGAGAGAGAGAGAGCGGAGGATGGGAGGGTTTGTTAGGGAGAGTGGCTTTGCTCCGAACGACTAGCATCTACTCGGAGAAAAAGAAAATCAATCGCTGGTCACACACTCAGTCACGAAGTATGATGCAACACTTTTACATCAGACACAAGAGCAGCATCGCTGATCACCTCGAAATGTACACTAGAATACTTATATATGAAATTCCCTTGGTGCCACGCTAAAATTTAGGAATTTTTATTCTCTGAAACTTTGCTATGATATTCGGTGGCTCACATTCGTGTAAGAATGAAAAGCAATATGGCCTCGATTGATTTTGTTGTGAACGTAATGAAGTATGAAGTCTCCTACAGAAGTGACGAAAATTTGTGCATGCTATATTCAAGAAAGATTTACTTTCATATCTTTACAAATTCTTACATCAGGTTCAAGAAAAACATCTTTCAAACGATCATGGTAATAAATATGAAAATATCTTACCCTACCCCACCGCCAAAAAAGGCCTCCATCTTCTTTTCCTCTGTCATATTTTTATATCTTTTTTATTTGATTTTTTTAAGCATTGGGTAGGAAATTTTTATCACTAAGTAACAGGTTTTGCGGATTACTTTTTTTTTTTCCTCACAGGTACGAAAGTAGTTTTTGTGTCTGATTTTGTTCCATTGATGCAGAGATAAGGATTTGCGAAACCTTTTTACAGCGACTAAGTTGCTTAAATCCATCTTATGATGAACCACATTTGCATCTCAGCCATATTTCTGTAGTCATCACAATTAATTCCCTACAGCTGCACGATATAGTTACACCATTAGAATTCTCTCTTTAATTACTGTCACAAAACGCAGGTATTTTTCCTTTTAACTTGAAGTAAATTCCAGGCTTATTTGTTTCGTATCCCGCAGGAGAAAAAACAGTTACTTAACCCATCGTATCGTGATAAAATCGCCATAAAATAAGCAGCGCATCCACTTTTAAAGTGCCGGTTTCTTCGTATGCGGAGTTGTGTTGATGTGAAAGCGGGTAGTCGTCCCCTGTTTACCAGTAAATGGATAGTAATAGCCGGAACGAGATAACCTCAAATAGGCCATTCGTGCCTTTGATAACAACGGTTGGAAACTTGTTGCCTTGTCATAAGGACAGGTATAGTAGTATGGTGGCCTTTATGAGGAAGATTATGACAACGGGCCCTCATTCAACCTGTACGTGGACAGGAGTATATATCTCGGGCCAATAGCGAAGCTGTCGTAGTTTAACGATTTTTGTAATTGGCCAGATAATCATCGGGCCCACAGGAAAGAGGATGAGGCGCATTTAGTTTTCAGTAGAGGAATAATGTACCGGTTAGGGTCATTACTACGATTGGGAGAACAAGAAGAAACGCTCCCACTTCGGTTATTCCCCAAAGATAAAGTCTTTAAATGCTGCTTTATTATGATTGAGGGAGATTCAACCTAATCAAGTAGTCTGGTATAAGCTTACCCTCGGGCGCCCTTTCGAAGTTGCATTCTATATCTCTCGAGGTAGGGAGAGCGTTGAACAAAACTTTTATTTAAAAGCTTGCTCAGCGACCCTCTCTCTCTCTCTCTCTCTCTCTCTCTCTCTCTCTCTCTCTCTCTCTCTCTCTCTAAACGTGTCTTTATTATTCCATAATTAGTCGTAAAAGGTTTAGAAAAGGGTTAATGCAGAGGTGCAGAGTATAGCACAAAAATAAATCGATACATCTAATTCGCCGCATTATTTATTCAGCGATTATATTCTGAGCTGGTGATGAAGATTCTTGTAGAAAGTATTTTTCGTTACTCCACAAACGCCACCAACTGAAAACTGCTTCTAGCAAATGTAATATCTTATTTTGTCTTGGAGAAACACAGAAGAATGTAGGTCTTAAAGAACTAATATATTTTCGTATACTGCTTTTCCCTCGTTACATATTATATAAAGCGTTCAAACAGACGATATCTTTAACCGAAGTATTTATTATCATAAATTTAGTAGATGTAAACGATGCATCTTGCTGTCTAAAAAAAAAAAAAGGTAATGTTTGATATAAAAGGAATATCCATACAGGAGTACTCACAACAATATTATTTTATAGAAGGTTTCTAATAACATTTTTGTGAAATAACTTGGTAATATATGACTACTCGTAGAATATAAAATGAGATGGGCATATTACGGAGCTGTAAATACATGTTGTTCATCTCCGACCCGTGAAAATAGAAGCCGACTTTTTCCCGTAAAAGTTGATTGAACACTTGTAGCGATTGTCAAAATTCAGAATAGCCGAAATTTTCCTTGAATATCTGGTTTCAGCTACCCAAAGTTGCTATAAACAATAAAATCCATGTGAAATAGAAATTTGAAGGAGTGCTTACTGTTAAAGGGAATCGATAGATTCACCAGTGAGGAAAAGAACAAAAGTATTTAAGAATAAAGGGAAGAAACAACTTCTGCTTTGGAAATTACGTGGTGTTCTCGTTTCTCCGGCATTCGCAATATAGCCCACTCTGCCTCTCAACATTGCTGCTGCACCTTCCTCCGAATGCTTCTTCCAGGCTTTGGAAAGTAGTTCCTCTGGCCACAGAAAGAGGTTTGTCTCGACATCCTCCTTGATAACCACACCAGTAAGTGGATTCCTACAAACCCAAAAGGGTACTGGAAGACAGGTTATATTCTTGATTTTGTACTTTTTATATTTTAAGTAATAACCCTTCCAGGAATCTACTTACACACCCAGAATTTATTTGGCTCGTGTTCTGTTGAAACGATCGTAATGTGAATATGAACATACAGAAGAAATGCTAATGTAGCAGAAGGAGAGGAATGCTTATATTTTTATTTCAAACAAAGTTAAAACTTGCATTAAGGTCCTTGCGGTTTATCCTCCCTTATTTTCCATTGTAATCGGCCTACTTTCATCCTTTCTCTAAAAATCCAAGATGTGAGTTTGTAGTGTGGCAGGAGAGGAATAAACAATAAAACCTCTACAGACCTGCACGCATCAAAGAGCGAGAACATTACGGGGCGAGATTCCTGGTACGTCAAGAACAAAGATGAGGAGGCTGGTTATTAATAGCAGTCCGACAGTGACATGACTAAAGCCATGAAGAGGCCACTGTGAGGAGATCGGGATGAAGGAAAGGAAGAAGGAAGGACGCCTAGGGAATGGTCTCCACCCAAACCGGTCTTGGCACGGGGCTATAATATACAAGACGCACGCATACACTCACTCACTCACACACACTCGCACTTACACACACACACACACACACACACACTGTGGCCGTCCTTCCCTTATAACTGCCCTCCCCCTGATCTGTGGCTCGTTCCATCCCCCGTGCCCCTCGCGCCCACGACCATCCCCGACCCAGGACCATCCTTTCCCTCCGACCGAGGAGGAATCCCCCAGCGAGAGAGACCCGGAATGTTCCTCATACTCTCATTTCTCTTCTTGCTCTACTCAAACCAGTTATCACTTCTTAGCCTTCGCAGCGTCTTTTCTTGGATAATACTTTAAATCGCGTCATTGGGTATGCATAGAAGCAAGCGCCCAAGAGCGTCGTCGTGGCACGTGATATAGATTCTGCCGTTTGTTTTTGTTCGTTGAAGCAGCTTTCTTTTTGTAGGGCCATTGACGCGAAGTCATGGCAAACGTTGAGGCTAATGTCATTATAAACAAATTGTTTGCTCGTCCCCAGCACTTCTTCACTCTGAAAGCTTGACATGATAAAAGTTTGTCGGTCGCTTATCCAAGTTGTTCTCAGTGGCATCCACTTGCATTCTAGTAAAACGCTTGAGTTTGATTTGGATTCCACCAACCATTCTTTTTTTCCAGGCACAAAACAGTGAATAAAAGATATGTGACAGCAGTGATGTGGTATCATCTTTAAGATAAAAGGTGGTTATACAAAAGAAGAAAAAGAACAAATGCCGTTAATGCTTGGGTGACCTTGAACGCTTCTCGATTTTAAACAATAAATATTCTTTCGTCTTCAACTCTTGTATGCCAGTTTTATATATATATATATATATATATATATATATATATATAAGAATAGTAGGGAGGAGAGGATCATTTCTAGCCGTTGGAGTGGAAGCGATCAGGCAACTGTAGCTAAAATTTTAGATACTTTAGGTGGTAAGTTGCACAGTTCTTTATTTACATGAGACTGAATAGTTCGAATGTGTAAAACTGAAATGTGATGTCTATTCTTTCGTGGCTACTTTTTCCAGGGACCTTTTTGTTTTTTTACCATAAGGACACCGATGAACACGAGTTAATACAGGAGTCGATGTTCAGTCATTCAATACTAAAATAATTATCATCAAGTGTCAGGACCTTTACAGTTCCAAACCGTTATAGTTTACTGTAATTTTCCATGCAGGTATCTTTTTGTCTAGTCGATCATATATTCACAGGGACTAGTTTTTTACCGTTTGCAGAATGCATTTTTACAGTCATTAACATCATTATCATTGTCCCTTAATTTTTTTCAAGTGATTGCTGTATCTACTTTGGGTCTGTCTCCCAAAGTGTTGAACCTTCTTACATTTGGTAGATTGGATAAAGCTGCAAGAAGAAGATAAAGCTGCCAGCTTCTCGTCCCCATTCCTGCACCTACATAGAAAATATAGTAATATATTTTGCCTCACTCCGCCGTCTCTATATTCAGTCACGAGCTCGTTGTAGTACCTATTCCAAGAGAAGGGTACCAGTCACATTATGCCGTCCGTGGCACACTGTAGATGGCAATAAGAGTCTTTGCCTCGTCTGATCGGCCCCAATTGCTTGCATAGCTTTCTTCCTTTCACTATTCATTCATTTCCTTTGATTTCTTCTCACTTAGCCTCCAGTTTCTTTAACGTTACCTTGATCTGATTTCGCATCTTATTTAGGAATAAATTCTTCTGGTGAGCGCTGTGTTATATTATTAAAAATCCCTTCTTCAAAAATGCAAATTTTCTTTCCCAAATGCAAATCTTTCATTCTTCCAACGTTTTAATCTACTATCTTCATCTCTTGCAGTCTCTCTCTTACTATCAGCGTTTGGGAGCAGACTGACTGGATCCCTTTCCCCTCTCGACTGTATCTCTCGTCCTGTCGTTTTCCCCAGATTTACTTCCCTCCTCTAACCCTCACTACTTTTCTGTTGCCCCCATTCCCCTCTACGTCGTATTCTCTCCTCCTCTCTTATCTGCGTGTCTGTCCTCCTTTTTCCTGGCACCGTGACCTCAGCCGTGCCAGGCACCCGACATAGCCCCTTTCTACCTCTTTTAAATACTTTCCCTTTCTCGACCAACTCGTACTTCATCGCTGTTCGCTGTAGCAGCATTCGATGGAGACAGGGGTCGCCTGTCGTAGCATGGCTTCTGGGAATGCCGATCATATGACCTTCATTCAGAAAAATGATTATGTTGCCCTCTGACAGGAAATGGACACCACCCCGGCTCGCCGTTACTCTTCATCCGTAATATAAATAAAGAGTATATTTCTGTGGGGCGTAGAAGGTCGTTTTTGACATTGTAAGAGGGAGTATCATCCTCTCTTTTTTGTGCTTGGTCATGGCTTTTTATGGGTTGCATTCCTTTCTAATCTTGTCCATTTTCATGGAATTTATAACCAGCTTTTGCAATGTGACATACTGTAATTATTTTAGCTTCTTTTCAAAGTAGGCTTCCCAGTTCACGGACCAAGAAGCACAATGAACTTTTGAAAAAGTGAATATTTTGCGAGCTGTTCGACAAATAAAGAGATAAAGAAAAAAAAAAGTATGGGATTGCCTCACTGTCCACAAGGGCAGAAGGATGAGAGGCAAAGAAGGGAAGAGGAGTCGGGGAGTAACTTTAATGCATCAGAATGCGCGTCATACTCATCCATACTGCACTCGAGGGGTATTAGTATTCTAGGTTAGTCAGAGTGGTAGATGATGACTCTCTCATTATTCGCGTCCTCTGACGTGTGTATTCCGAATGGAATCTTCCTTAATTCAGTGTAGAGCCACACAAATGAGAGAATTGTGGTTTTTGCACACTGTATAACAGTAGTTATTATGCTCATACTACATACAATGTGCATGCTGATATACGTGTCTCATAACTGACTCTCAGATAATGGGAATTATTTAATGACGATGGAGTGAGGGGGAACCCATACGTCAAAATTATATATTATTTATACGTACTGATGTAACAGCCGGACAGACTGTTTTTCAAACATACGATAACAATTTTTTTCACTTTAGCCATAATTCCTGGAAGACATTTTGATCATTAATCTTCGGTGATATTTGAGGAGTTTTTCACGTTTTCTTGAACTTTTGTGTAAAACCTGTAACAGTTATCAAAGTTTATATTATTTACAACAAATATCAGGGTTTTTAGGAGAGAGAGAGAGAGAGAGAGAGAGAGAGAGAGAGAGAGAGAGAGAGAGAGAGAGATCTACGTATATGACAAATGTCCATTGACAGAATAGACGCTATTAGTTCAATCTCCTTAAAGCGCTGATTAAAACAGCCCTTTCAAGTAACAGATTTATAAGAAGAAAGTTACTAAATGACAAGTAGATTTTTGCCAACTTCACAGTGAGACTACTTGCTTTATTGTACACGCACACACATATATATACATACATATATATATACATACATACATACATACATATATACATACATACATATATATATATATATATATATATATATATATATATATATATATATATATATATATCTTAATCTTTAAGATGGATTTTCCTAATTGGTTGCTGTAGGAAAGCTGTATACTAAAGTTATTGTCTGAAGCTACTATTACTTTTCCATTAACAATGTGAGGGAAACGAGCAGCCGCTTTATTCCAGCAAATATGAAAAAAGTACCTCGTAACCTTTGCTTTATCCTAAGTAATTCTTGGTAACAAATGCCTCTTCTTGGTGAATTCATGCATTTAAATTGTTATGTAAGTGACGTGTAAAGCTTCAATAAACTCTTTAAGAGGGGTACGGCCGTCCCATAAACGTCTACAAGCAAACTACCTTGAAGTTTACGAACCGAAAAGAGAATTACCTACAAAGCAGTCCAGTTAAAAACAAACTACGTATTTAATCTATTCGCCCTCTCTGTGGTCAGATACCTTTCACTTTCAACAGCGAATAAAATAGAAGCCAAGTGCTTTGATTGCTATCAATTCAATTTTGCCTCCTTGTATAAAGAGAAATTAGCATAAACATGAAGTGGTCTAGATACACGCAGAAAGATGGATATTTTATGAGCCTTACAACAGTCGGCTGGTGTTAGCTCAAGTTCGCACCTTTCCTCGTTCGTAGATAGGTTGCCGGGACGTATGATCAAGTTCCGCTAAGGTGCAGGGTGAGACTGATTGCGGACTTAAGACTTCAGAATAAGTCAGTAACGTGGAGGCAGGCATGAAGATAGGAACGGAGCGTGCGTGAAGGAGCAGTAATAACATTGGTAGTTTAGAAAGGAAACAAGTCTAGAATGCCTTAGCCTACCCGACTTGGTCTTGTTTCCTGAAAAAACCATTGTCACTCTGCTGACCTACATGTGAATTAATACCTAGTTGCCAGCCTGCTGTTGTAGGCGGCAGGTAGTTTGGAAAAAATAACGAGAACTCGGAAGGTCACTGCTCTCAATCCATTCAATCCATTCCAAAGGGGGAAAAATATATATACAGTATATATATATATATATATATATATATATATATATATATATATATATATATATATATATATATATATATATATATATATATATATATATATATGTATGTGTGTGTGTGTGTGTTCGTTTGGGAAACATCCAGGCATAGAATGAGCGTGAGACAACGGAAAACATTTCGATAGGTTATGATAGGTTGAGACGAGAACCTAAGTCCATTATATACGTATAGAAGAAATAATTGCTCACGTGCATATGTCCTCACCTCTAAACTTAAAAATTGACTTGACCTCCATAAGAATGTTTCCAGAACATTTATTCCTCGGTTAATGGGAAGATTGGCTCATTTGCTTATTCCGACGAACGTTTCTGACGACTGACGTTACTGATTGATGAGTAACGAACGCACTGCAGTTGATACACTCAACACATTCATTTAACAGTTTCAGGAAATATACTATTTATTTGCTTATCTCCACGGTACACTGACTTTAACTTGATGGAAACTTTCAAGTCTTTGGCAAAGTTTACCTTTGACTCATTTTCAAAATTAGCTGGTTGTGTCGACTGCAAGTCATAGCAAAATCAGAAAACTAGTTGACATTACTGCTTATGGCCACGGCGATCATTTTTACCCACTTTTCTACAAATTTGTTGTGTTGCACTGCTTCGAAACATCTTGCATCAGCAAAATTAAGGTGTTGCTAAATGTTGATAGTCACTGGATAAGTTCCTGATGTGGCATCTGAAGAAAACTTCCCAAACAAACCGAGTTAAAAGAAACACTAGGAGCAACGTATGAATGAAAATGAGATTTAAAAAATCTTTAGAATTCCATAAGCAAAGAAGAAAAAGTCATGATTTTACGTAAACAGGTTCTTCGACCACTAACGATGTTCTAACGTCCATGCATGCTTTCTTTAGTCTAAATAGCTTTACTTTCACTGCTTCTCTGTGGCCAGAATTATCAATACGGTAAGAGAGTGGCATTAATATTGAGGCTAATGAAATGCTCCTTATGGTAATGCTTTCATAGACGAGAAAAGAAAGCCGTTAAGGGCCGCATCAATGCAATACTTGTGAGCGCTGGGCCAGGCGGGCGTGTACTTGAGCTAATGGTAAGCGAGACGTATTCATCAATAAGGCTCATTAATAAACGATTGAATATGAAATATATATAGGAAATAAAAAATAATCCCTACTTTATTTGCTGTAATGAATTTATTATTTAAGCAGGAGACCAGGATCGAAGCTGTAGCACTATTTTTCCTTCAGATAAAATTAAGTGTATAGCAAACTAATTGTAATAAGTTTTCGTTGTTATTAATAAGGCTGTTTTAAATTTAAAGTCCATTACTTGAGCTTTCCATCAAGTCCTAATTTTCAAGCGGTAACTATAAATTAAACACGCTCAGTTGAAGATTTATTTTTCTGCTACGTTGTTAGATTGGCGACTGTAAGCTGATTGCATTTGAAGAATACAAGCCTCCTGGGGATGGTTAGAAAGCCTCCTTACCTGATACCATTCTGAAGATATTGAGAAAAACGACGACCACCCAGAGGTTGCTGCTATAATCGTGCGTTCACACAACAGACGCCATCTGATTCAACATTCAACTCACTAATACCTTCGAATTAACCAGTACTAATCTCCATAGGAAAATGGGAATGTTAAAATTAATTATTACAAGTATGAAAGGCAATCGTAAATATATAGATGATTCATGTTTGCCAGGCCAGCCATAATTATGCTATCATACATCATCATGGCGAAGGTAATTATGGCCGAACAGAGGAACCGTTTTTGCAGTCTTTTCCTTTTGCTAGTGTTTCTTAAATTTAAAATGAGTTTACCTTGGAATTTCCTACGGCGCGAAAAGTAAAATATATATTTATATATATGCATATACTGTATATATATTTATATATATATATACATGTATGTACTATATATCATTATATGTACATACATAAATACATACATACCTGGCTAACTTGGCCTCGGCGCAACACACATGGATTCACCACAGTTGTCTAACTGCTATGGACATGCTGCACAGCTTAGTTCAGCAGAAGCACAACTGATTTGAAAGTACTAAACCCGAATTAGGTCCGCCATGACTAGGAATCGAATACGACCAGTTTTGGTTGTAGGAGTGCTTGTACCCCTATTGCAGTGGCTGAGGACCCATTTACACTATAAACACAAGAAATATGTGCATTATAAAGAACACACACATACTCTATATATATATATATATATATATATATATATATATATATATATATATATATATATATATATATGTATGTATATATGTATGTATATAATGTGTGTGCGTGTGTGTGTAGGTGTAGGTGTACCTGTGTATGCTGCAGTAACTTGTTGATTTCCCCTTTTTCACAAACTTACAACTGCATTTATGTCCTGCTTGGATTCTAGGCTTGGAAAGGAGGTTTGTTTACGTATATATGTATATATATATATATATATATATATATATATATATATATATATATATATATATATATATATATATATTTCCTTATTTTCCAGAAGAGTGACACAACTCAAAAATGTGTTTTTGAGTTATTGATACCAACAGATAGCCCGTTCTTTATTCCGCATTGTGGTAAAAGCTTCTTGTTTGTATTTGTAATATTAACCACTAGAGGGCATGACATGTCAGTATTACACTACAAAGAGTATAGAGAGTTTTAAAGTTTAAATTGCTTCTCCTGAAAAATAGCAATTTTTTGAGTTATGTCACTCTTCTGGCATATGAGCGAATATGTATATATTTTTTCACATATTTATAACATTTGTCGCTTCAGCCCGTTAGCTAGGAAATCAAATTTAATGGCCACTGGAGGAGATTCCACTAAGGGGGGATGAACTTATGCATGCCTACCCCCCACCTCACCTGGTTTGGGGGAAACATACCGACCTCTTAGTCCCAGCATCGTACGATGTTTGGGGCGTTGGACAGCCGTTATGAGACTTAGCTGTAAGACCTACTTCAATTCAACCTTTGGTTGGCTGTTGACTGCTTTCAGATCGACTGATGTCCTGTGCCCAACCCAAAAAATTGAATGAGACACATCGCACCCAGCCTGCTGACATGCACTCTGTCACAGGACACAAATGCACCAAGTCCGTGCGGTCCTCCTTCCTTTTCAAGCTGGCTCAAATCTCGAAACTCCTTCGGCCGAAATTCGACTTTGTAAACGAACTCCATGCACAGATGTGATAAGGTACGTCTGGAATTTGCAGTTTAATGCCAGTTCTTTCTCTTATCGTGAATTTCTCTCCATTTTCAGTATTTCCAACTTTTCATTCTCCTAAACAAAGCCCCTTTGTTCAATCAGCCTTAGCAAGCCCATTTGCCCCTCACGAATTGTCCCAAGCTCAAATTAAATTAGTTCAGTGATAATAATTAGATTAACCCCACCATAGTGTTACCATGTATTAATCAAATCTAATTGATAAATTCCTCCATCATGCATAAGTAATTTAATGTGAAAGAAAGTCATTGGATTTGAATGCTAACCTGGAATTCTCTTCCAGAATCCTGTTATCTAGCTCTTCGAGTGGTCTGCCCCTTCCTTGTGAACCAACTTAGCCATAGATGTTTAACTGCCATCCTGCCACGTGCAAGAGTCTTCTGTTTACACAGTCCAGGGGCACTAGACACAGTTCCCCCCTTAGTGATCAAGTTGCATCAACCACCAAAAATCATTTAATCAGTCCGCAGTAAAGCTATTAGAGTGTCGAACTATTTCCAGGGCTGTAGCCTTTTCAGATTCAGCAATTTGCTATTCAGTGTGTAGTTTTTATTGCACCTTGTATGTGCTTGCTTGCTGCTCATTCAGCCCTTTCATATTAATTTCTTGATTGCTTCATTTGTAAATACATCCAGTTTAAAGCATTTACTGGTTATAATTTACCAAGGTGACCTCCACTTCTCTGTTTACTTAGATGTGATATCAAGGTAAGTCAGTTTATTCATTACATTTATTGCTTACATTTTGAGCACTGTGTGTTGGCCTTTAAGGCAGTTAATTAAAAAATCCATTTTCATTCTTCCAACCGGCCTCAGAATATAACATTGGCGATCTTGCCAATGATCTTAGTCGACTAGTAACACTAGCTGCGCTATTAACTAGACTAGGAAGGTTCTTAAGTTAGCGATGCAGAATAACTGCCCACGAAATTTCGTGTCGTGAGAGAATAGCAGCTGTATTCTAATGCCAGAAGACTGATTGTTAGGAATTAGGAAGTGCTTTGCCAGGGATTTATTGCATGTGTTAGCCATGAACAGTTATTTAAGAGAGTTGATCGAAAACAGTTATGGCAGAGGAAGTGTACAGTTCCCGTGTTATTGAAGTGTATTTCGAAAATTTGTGTTGTTAAAATACATGTGACGACCTCTAGCAGCTCGGCACTGTACCAGCTCGGCGCATGCGCCTTCCCAGCCTCTCACTCCCACAATTCAAAGACCGTCATATCCAGTTCAATTTACATTTAATGTTTCAAGTAAAGTAAAGGCATTGGTAATGTTTCAAGAAATAATTCAATTCTGCATATCAGTACAGTCAGAAAAGTAGAGTGTTCTTTTTCTAATATTTTAAATGATCGATTGTTATATTACTCTATAGACGACACCAGTAGCCAGCCATCAGCTGTTCCTCTCCCGCACACCCAGTCCCATTTCTCATCATTCACTCACTGAACGAAATTCCATTTCTTTTGCCCCCTTAATGTAAAACCTAACGAGATATCTTGATAGTAATTTGAAAACCCTTTCAAACCATATAACTTGTCATGACGGAAGCTAGCTATTAAATTACGCAAATACCAAAAGTACATTTAAAAAAAAATAATTGAGCGTAGTTTTTCAAAATGCAATTTATCATAAGAAGGAATTAGAGTAAATTAAATCACGCAGCGAACACGTTCCCATACAAATCCACTCTCAGAGAGATAGAGAGAAAGAACTCTAATATTCTTCCATCATAACAAGGAGAATACTAAAATTAAATAAATGAGTATTGGAAAATAAACCCACTAATTCATAAAGCCAAGTACAATATTTTTTTCTCATTTTTTACACAAAACTTTGATCTTTTAGATCCCCCATCTATTCTTCCTTTTACTCATTCACACATAGTGTGCAAATTTACATACGCGCCCGTGTTCATTGAATTGTCTCCCATATCTATTTTCACATTAAGTGCTTCAGCCAGCAGAGTGAACTCTCGCGCACTTCACAGAGCATATGTACAACCATTTAATAACAGTTATCAATTGTCGTGCACGAGGGGGTTCCCATTACCCAAGACTTGTGTATACACAATCACCAAATCGCACTTTGAGTGCAAACCCCAAAACCTTCCTTTCCTCATGTCAGGAAGAAGGCTTCCTTTCCTCATGTCAGGGAGCAGCCACTAGTTCTTTGAACTAGCCACCCATGAGTGCAAGCCCAAGGGTTTCCCCTTCCACAGTGCCACTAATCTGAGGCACTGCCAACGACTTAGGTTACTGAAGTGCTTACCTTTCCACTTTCCCTGTTACTCCTTACTTACATTCTGCCTCGGGCAGAGTGCCATTTCCTTCAGTGCAGTTTGGTTGCACTGCCTCTTAGTGTTGTTCCCTGGAACATACCTTCACCCTGGTGCCACCAAGACATAGTACTCACACATAAACCACTGCACCTGTACCTGAGATACAGATTGCCAACAGCAGTAATCCACTCATAAGGACTTTTGCTCCTTCAGGATCACCTCCCCTTTACAAGCATATGCGCCCATGAGGATCATTATTCCTTCTGGATTGCTCCATCAGTGTGACCTTCGCACAGCACACTCTACCACAGTGCCACCTTATTGAAAAGGTGCCACCCACTGAAGTGCCACCAAATTACAGGAAACTTCCCCACTGTCACAGACCATTTCCCCTAGTCATTTAATAGACTTTAACCATGTCATTAGAACAGCACCAAGCCCTCATGAACATGGGCAAGGATGCAGGTTACACAGGACGGGAACTCACCCAGTGGATGAAAGAACAGCTGAATGACATACTCCAGCTGGAACGAGAAGAAAAGGAAGCTTAGAGAAAGTACAAAGAGGCTAAGACAGCAAGAGACCTCGCTCTCAAGAAGAGTGAGCTAGCTCTCAAAGAAAAGGGACTTTAGCTGGAGAAGGCTTGAAAGGAAAATGCTGAAGCTGTGGCTATCCAACAAGCCTCCAACCCCACACCTGTTGCACCAAATGCTCCGATCTCAAGCATTAATTCCCTAGTCCCCAAGTGGACTGAGGAAGAGCTGGAAGCATGGTTGGAGGAAATAGAGGCGCTCCTTGAAAACTGCAACACCACTGAGACAGAGAGGGCCTTAGTGCTTGCCAAGCACATGGAAGGAAAAGCTAAGGCAGCCCTCTGCTCCCTGGAGAAGAGTCAAAGAGGCAACATGTTTGAAGTTCGTAGGGTCATCACAAAAGCCTATGAAATAACCCTGGAGAAATGGAGACAATGGTTCCGAGGTCTTGCCAAGGAAGTCGGCTGGTCCTGGACGGAATGGGCCTGTCACAAGACCCAGTCTGGTACCTGCTGATTCAACTCCCTGTCATGCAGTACCTTCTAGGACTTATTCAATTGGACCATGCTGGAGGATCTTTTCCAATGTGTGCCTGGGCCCCTTGCTGTGTATCTTGGTGATAAGCAGCCCACCACACTTATGGAAGCCTGCTGTATGGCCGATTCATGGGAAACTTACAACCAGTTCCACAGCACATCTCATCAGTACATAGTGCCACCTGGCTACTTCTCAGGCTCAACTTGCCCGAAGAATGGACTGCCTAGCAAGCCTACTTGAACCCACTGTAAGGAGGTGGGACACACTGAATCTGATTGTGACTACAAGTTGGGCGACAATAGGCAGCCCACTACCAACAACCAAAACTTCTCTCCTCTGTGTCCACTCAATCTTCCCCACCGACAGTCACCATAGGGAAATCAGCCCATTCAAAGGGACCCTGCTGAGACTGTGGAACTACAGGGCACTATACTGCTGGATATCCTGGTTGCCCAAAGCATATCCCCTCCAACAAGCACGTCAACCTGATTAATACCGTGACCTCCGCGGTCATGCTGCCAGATTTTCACCTCGAGCGGGTCTGGACTCAGTCTGTCTCAGTGGCACCCCTGGGTGGCTCTAGCTTACCAGTGAACCTACTGGCTGTGGTAGACACTGGCTCAGATATTAGCATGATTGATCGGGCCCAAGTGCCAGCCAGTGCCACTGGTGATGTAAAGACCAGGTGGACGATGACTTGTATGGAGGAGCAAATCAAGACTATTCCAACAGTTGAACTTCAGGTAACCACCCCTTGGGGCACACAACCTCACCGCCTTGGTGTGGCAAATAAAATCAGGCACGGAATGGAGTTCGTGTTGGGACAAGACCGTGTCTGGGGATGTTCTTCCCTAATGCCACTCTGTTGCCTTGCTACCTCCACCAGGGATGCTTTAATGCCAAACCCACCTGACCGGGACAGTGCCACCATGACAGGCGTGCCACTGTCAGCCCTACCTTCCGCTCAACAAAGTGCTCGACGGAAGGAGCACTCTTTGTGCAACTCCAGGCCAAGTCCTCGATCCTCACAAAAGGACGGCCACCCAAAGCTTCCTCCCTCACCATGAAGGGAAATCGCCAAGTACTGCTGCAAGACCTGTAATGTAACAGGGCACTCAGGAAATTGGGTGAGGTGCCCTAGCAAGCAAAATGCAGTGGACACCACACCCAGAACCATTCCAAGAGGCTCTGCCTAAGACAGGAATCTCTGTCTCAAACTACCTCAGGCACACTGAGGGTTTTTGCGCCCCCCGGTCCCTTGTCAGCCATGCCTGACTCCAATTCTCTGCCAGTGCCACTTGAGAGCCCTGAACAGTGCCAAGCTCCATCTATCTTGGACATAGCACCTCTGCTAACCTTAACCTCTGTGCCTGGCCCCAGGTTAGTGCCTGTGCTGGATCGAAATCATGTCACGGATCGTCCTTCTAGAGATCCTCCAACCTTCACTGAACTGATCATTGTGAGCCTCCGACCCCTGACGCTTCTTCTTCTCAATCACTTTCATCTGGCAAGGATGAACCTCTGGCAGACCTTAATGTTACACCTTCTCTGGTCGACCAGGAACTGTCCGGCTGGGACACAGCCGCTCATTCTACCCTTACAACAGTTGTCACAGCAGCTTTCCCCAGAGGCAGTGCCCTCATCACCTCCTAGGAATGGTGTAGCCAGACCTTGGAGGAACCTGAAGAAAAAGAAGAAGGGCTGGAAGAGATCCAGTTAACCAATAAGAGCCACAAGCTCTCCTTGGCACTCATGTCCCATTGGCACAGTGCCGTTTCCATCTCAGAGTGATCCTGGCACCTACCCAGAGGAGTTAGCCTGTGTGATCTCTGCCCAAGTAGACTAAAGGTGGCCATACACGTTCAAAAAAAGCATCAAAATTTTGCATCAAAATTTTTACGTGTAACTTTGATACAAAATTTTGATGCATAATTGCCCACACAAGTTTAGGCGTTTTTCCCATCAAAATTCAGTATCGTCAAAATCTTAGACATGGATGCATCAGTGGCCATAGCACTAGTGTTGGCATTGGACTCTGATAAACCTCCTGGTAAACGTCGGAAATGGTCAAAAGACTGGTTTTTAAAACTGGAAACCTACGGACACGTCAACCTCCTCCAAGAATTACGTGTTAACGAACCAGAGGACTTCCGTAACTTCCTTTGAATGGATGCACCATCGTTTGATGAGTTACTCGGCCTTGTCGAGCCATTGATAAGGAAAGAAGACACCGTCATGCGTCCATCCATATCACCAAGTGAACGCTTGTCCATCACACTCAGGTACCTGGCGTCTGGAAATTCCTTTGAAGACTTGAAATTTCTGACAGCAAGATCTCCGCAAGCGATTGGAAAGTTGGTTATTGATACCTGCAAGGCCATCATCCTTTGTCAGAAGCGTCAGCAGACTATAAAGGTAAGTAAGGTCGTAAATAACATAAAAGCATGTACTGTTTGTGAAACTTTATTATTATACCAAAGCAATGAAAATGAAAATCAACTGAGAACACGTACTATCTGTTAAACTTGTACATGAACAAGATATATCAATCTTGACAGTCCAACACTTGTAAGCGTCAATCGGTAGGACTGAAGTTACCAAAATATTCGGACAGGTTGCTTCCGATATTAGGGGATTCAGTTGCCACTTGCGAGAAATGTCCGCCCTGGTAATTGTTCATGAAAGAAGGTGCAGAGTCAGACTGAACTTGGTAGTGGCCAACAGAGACACATGGGGTACTGCATCGACTGCTGGATGGGGTTGTGGTGTTGCCATTGATTTGCACCGAATTTCTGTGCAGCGTGCCGCATCGAGCTTCAAACAATATGTCGTTTATGGCTTTCTTCGCAAACAGCTCTTGTGTGGCATCCAAACATTTCAGTTCATGCGCCCATGTCTTTGCTTGGCTCAGGTACCGGTCCTCTGGCTCAGTTAACCGTGCTTTTGCCAATGACAGGAGTTCAGGTTTCTCGGCTTCTGTGACTGGCTTGCGTTTTCTGCCAAGAGATACGGACGGACTGGAGGATGACTGCTTCTTCGGCATGGTCAGTGGGCGTGTAATCGCTGGAAGTGACCCCTCACAGTTCTCGCTTTCTCTTTCTTTAGTACCGTCTCCTGAGTCATCTCCATCCTGGAACAGAATAAAAAAAAAAATTAAAATAAAAAAATTACTCTTGCGAGTACAAATCCACACCTCATAGCCACCCTATCATATAACGTTTTTCTACACTTTGTCCTTCTGTGACCTTGACCTTTGGCCTCATGACCTGAATTTACAGACATTTCCAGAACTTCCCAAGCCCTACCACTGTGTAAAGTTTGAACTTGATTGGCTCAATATTTCTTGAGTTATGCCGCGAACAGACATCCAGACAGACACCCAGACATACAGAGACGACAAAAACATTATCCACGCCACGACTATCGTCGGCGTGGGTGATAACAATTAAGTGCATACTCAGGATATACATGCAGGACCGACTAGTATAAATATTTTGACCAAGTCTCACTTGGTCCAAAATTTCATAATAGTTGGTCCAAAATTCTCTAAATTAGGTAGTTTTTAAGGAAAAATTGGACTTTTTTTGAAGAAACTTATTTGATTTTAGGAAAAAAATGCAGGATTTCATGAATTTTGGACCAAAATTTGGGCAAAAATTTGTGAAGTTGGTTATTTTTGATATTAAAAATTTAGTTTCATTTTTAAAAAGACCTATAAATTTTTTTTTTTAAAATTAAATAATTTATTAAAAAACGCGCAATTTTATGAATTTTTGGACCGACTGATTACCAAATTTGTGACCGACTGACAGCTATCCAACCAACGTTGGGGTTAACCCCCCCATGAGACCATCCCTGACCTCTCCCACCCAAAATCCCTAATTCCCAACGTATCCCCCAAAAATTATTAAAATTTAGTTTCATTTGCTTAAACGCCATTTGGTAGTGAAATCACAATTATTGTCAGTTTTCAGTAACAACCCTTAATTTCTTTTTCAGATGCCGAAAACACCAGAAGAATGGATTATGACGAGTGACGCCTTCAAGTCGGCCTGGCATTTTCCTAACTGTTTAGGTGCTATAGACGGAAAGCACATCCTGATAAAAAAACCAGTCAAGTCTGGATCATTCTACTTCAACTATAAAAAGTTCTTCAGCATCGTACTCATGGGTGTCGTCAATGCCAATTATGAATTCATTATGGCAGACGTAGGCGTAAATGGGCGCGTTTCCGATGGAGGAGTTAATATCTGTAACTGAATTCGGCCGATGCCTTGAAGAAGCCGCTTTGAACCTCCCAGAACCAGAGCCCATCGTTCATAACGGAAGAAACATGCTGTACGTTTTCGTCGCTGATGATGCCTTTGCAATGTCAGAAAATCTTCTGAAACCGTACGGAGGCAAGTTAGATCATGACCAGCGAGTGTTCAATTATCGCTTGAGCAGGGCGAGGCGCGTATCAGAAAATGCTTTTGGTATACTGTCCGCCAGGTTTGGTGTAATTCGAAACACTATACAGCTGGAACCTGAAAAAGCCACGACGATAACGCTAGCATGCTGTTATCTGCACAATTTCCTCCGCAAGAAATCAAAACGCTACTTGAGGGGTGGAAATGTGGACTGGGAAGATGCAAATTACAATGTACAACCGGGGGACTGGCGAGAAGGTCAACATCAGCTGGAAGGTCTGGAGATGTGTAGAAGTAGACACATTGGAGAAGTAGTACGCGGTGTGCGAGATTCTTACCGCCAATACTTCTGCAGAGAAGGACGTGTTCCTTGGCAAGATGCCAAAATTGTGTAATGATTTCGTGCAAACAGAATTGTACGGACTGACTCTGACCAGCTAGTGCGTGCTCGATACGCTGGACTCTCACAAATTCAGGAAACGCAAAATGAAGTCGCCGGCCAGACCGTATGCATTTATTTAATATAGTTTTTCTATTATAATTATAGGTTATCTACAATAAGGGTTTTCTTTATCGATGTATCGGTTATCGAGATGATTAGTAAGTAGTTATACTTAGCAAAAATATAAATAGTCTAAACACATGATTTATCAACAATACTTTATTAAATATAGTGTAAATATATTGTGGTTTTTTTTCCCCTTTCCAAACAGTGTAATATTGGTGCGTAAAAGATAAGGTAACTGTAAAAAATGGGAATTTACCACACTAAAAATAATTATCATCCCAAATATAAACACATTCGATAGCCTAGTCAATATTGTGTTAAATTATTGCATTTGCTAAATTTATACATTGGATATTTACGCTTCATATAATCTATACTACTTCACGTGAGAGTGTAAAATTTTGCATAAATTAACATAATATCTTTCATGATATTAGCTGCATTGGCAAATATGAACTTTGACATCTCTAAAAAATTAGGCTAAAAGATATCATTTCATTGAAGAAAATATGTTTGTGTTGGTAAATGTTTGCAATATTACTAGAATAAGTCCTAATTGTCAAAGAAAACATATCATAAACTAACCTGAATTGTTCCTTGTTTATCGCTTGTGTCGTTATCATCGCTATTGGACAAGGTGCTTCTCGACTCGGCAGGAGTCTCCTGGTCTCTCAAGAACATCATATCCTCCATGAACCACGCCCGTGACTCGTACAGGTCTTCAGTTCCGGCACCTGATTTGCCACTTTTGTCCATTTTTCGAAGTTCATTGCGAAAATTTGTTCACAGATTATTTATTTTTTTCTTCAGATCTTCTAATGTGGCGGAAGTAAAATGCTCATGATATTTCTGCAGTAGAATGTCATAGGCTTCGGCTTTCTTAGCACGATTGCTATAATCATCCGACTTAATTCTCCACAAGGCTGGCAAGGTCTGATACACTCCTAAAACTTCAATCAAAAATTTCTTTCCGGCCTCCTTCTTCACAGACATGGCGATCCTATCTCCTCGTCAGTTACCTGCGAACTAAAAAGTTTGATCAAAATTTTGACAGGAGCCCACACACGCATCAAAAATTTGACGACTCGTCAAAAAATATCAAACGGATTTGATCAATCAAAATTTTGCTTCAAATCTTTTTTTGACATCAAAACGTCCTACACACACTCAAATTTTGCATCAAAATTTTGATATCCAAATTTTGATGCAAAATTTTGACACTTTTTTTGAACGTGTATGGGCCCCTTAACATCTGACACCATAGGTATCTTGTAGTACTAACGTTATTAATAACCTTATGATAAAACTATCCAATACTCAAGCTGGTACACCCCTGACCACTTACCATAATTAACCTTTCAGGTTGTTCATGTCCAAAATTATTGTGTGTGTTATGCCATAAGGAATTGCGTAATCCATAATTAATTGCATTTAGTTAGGTCAGTGTCATTTAATTTAGTGCCAGGGCCATAGGATAGTAGACTATGTCAACAAGACACATTTACCATGTACCTGTTGCCTTGGAGTAGAGTTCCCCTGTCATCAGAGACAGCCAAAAGAATTCGGTAGAAACCTTTGCATAGGTGTTAGGTTCTGCTGTAGTAAGAAGTTAGCAAAACTAGTATCCCCTCTTAGCAGTTAGTAGGTCCTTTTAGTGCAAAAGCACAACTCATTTAGGGAAGCTAACTGCCCAGTCAAGACGAATAACTTACTTAGCCAAGGCCTTCATGCCCGAAAGGGAGTGAATGCCTTGTTAAAGGGGGGTGCTTTCACATATTTATGACATTCGTTCCTTCAGCCTGTTAGCTAGGAAATCAAATTTAATGGCTGCTGGAGGAGATTCCACTAAGGGTGGGGGTCGTGAACTTATGTAGGGCTACCCCCCACCTCACCTGATTTGGGGCAAAACATACTGACCTCTTAGCCCTAGCATTGTATGAAGTCTGGGGGGGTTAGAAAGCCATTAGGGACAAAAAGACCAGTCAGGGCCGTAAGTGGGCTGCTATGCTGACCATTAAGAGATTCAGCTATAAGACCTGTTTCAATTTGACCTTTGGCTGGCTGTTGACTGCTTTCAGATCGACTGATGTCCTGTGCCCAACCCAAAAAATTGAATGAGACACATCACACCCTGCCTGCTGACACACACTCCATCACAGGACACAACGCATCAAGTCGGTGCAGTCCTCCTTCCTTTTCAAGCTGGCTCAAATCTTGAAACTCCTTCGGCTGAAATTCGTCTTTTGTAAACGAGCTCCATGCACAGATGAGATAAGGTATGTCTGGAATGTGCAGTCTAATGCCAATTCTTTCTCTTCTCGTGAATTTCTCTACATTTTCAGTACTTCCAGCTTTTCATTCTCCTAAATAAAGCCCCTTTGTTCAATCAGCCGTAGCAAACCCATTTGCCCCTCATGACTTGTCCCAAGCTCAAATTAAATTAGTTCAGTGATAATAATTAGAGCATTCCCACCATAGTGTTACCATGTAGTAATCAAATCGAATTGATAAATTCCTCCATCGTGCATAAGTAAATTCATGTGAAAGAAAGTCATTGGATTTGAATGCTAACCTGGAATTCTCTTCCAGAATCCTGTTATCTAGCTCTTCGAGTGGTCTGCCCCTTCCTTGTGAACCAAATTAGCCCTAGACGTTTAACTATCATCCTGCCACGTGCAAGAGTCTTCTATGTACGCAGTCCAGGGGCACTAGACACAGTTCCCCCTTAGTGATCCAGCTGCGTTAACCACCAAAATTCGTTTAACCAGTCCGCAGTAAAGCTATTAGAGCGTTGAACTATTTCAGGGCTGTAGCCTTTTCAGATTCAGTGATTTACTACTCAGTGTGTAGTTTTTATTGCACCTTGTATGTGCTTGCTTGGTGCTCATTCAGCCCTTTCATATTGATTTCCTGATTGCTTCATTTGTAAATAAATCCAGTTTAAAGCATTTACTGGTTATAATTTACCAAGACCATCTCTACCTCTCTGTTTACTTAGATGTGATATCAAGGTAAGTCAGTTTATTCATTACATTTAACGCTTACATTCTGAGCGCTGTGTGTTGGCCTTTAAGGCAATTAATTAAAACATCCATTCTCATTCTTACAACTGGCCTCAGAATACATTTATATGTACAGTATATATATGTGTGTATATATATATATATATATATATATATATATATATATATATATATATATATATATATATATATATATATATATATATATATATATATATATATATATATAGATATATATATATATATGCCCTATCTCTATTTAAACATATTATAATCAGACCAGGGAAGGAATTATATTATCTATTGCTCACATTTCTCTATTTAAAATTTGCATAGACCAAGGAAGGAATTATTATCTCATTTGCTACATTTCATATCATAATTTGCATATGGAAACATATTAATCTACATTATATACTGTATATATATATATATATATATATATATATATATATATATATATATATATATATATATATATATATATATATATATATATATATGTGTGTGTGTGTGTATATGTGTGTGTGTTATATATGTGTGTGTGCAATTTAAGCCTGTGTTTATGTGTCTGTTTGTGTTTACGATCTTTGTTATCTACAGTATTTGGGTTTTCCACAGACAGGAGGTGGCAAATATTTTGGATGAATTTATAAGCCCATGTGCTTCGTCTTGGCAACGGTCCACCACCTTTCATTGATTCTCAGATTTTATAATCAGCTCTGTGAGTGCAGTGTGTGTGTGTGTGTGCATATATATATATATATATATATATATATATATATATATATATATATATATATATATATATATATATATATATATATATATATATGTATGTATATAAATTTCTTCTTCTTCTTTTAACACTTTTTTCCCATTTTTGTATGGGGTAGGCACGATGCCTTCTTTGAAGGACTTTTGATTTGGCTTTGACCGTAGTCTCGATCGGCTGCCCTGCCTGACATCGCTTAGACCCGGGAGCGTCTTTACATGTATAAAACCCAACGGCCTTTCTTCCCAGCAGCGAGAAGTTGTTACGCATGGCGAGTTCGAGACAATGTTTGTTATGTTTTTAGAAGGTGTTGTAGTGGCTTTGTTTTTGTGTGTGTATTTAGTCTGTAACACCCATTTGCTTTTAAGCAAACCTATCCGTTGATTACATATATAATCCCGGGATGTCTACACGGATAGCAAAGTGTCCGCCTCTCTGATCAGTCGCTTTGAACCCGCATACCAGACCTCTAGTCAGAAGCTGCTGCTGGTAGCCATCGAGGTTCCTGTATGTATATATAGTTATATATATATATATATATATATCATTATATATATATATATATATATATATGTATATAAATTAGAAATATCAACACACATTACGTGTGGAACTGAAATAAATTTCTGACTCACATCAGGATCTTTCATCTTTCAAATAAAAGATCAGGCGCTGCCAACCAGGCCACACAAGTCATAAAGAAGTTGGAACCTGAGTTCTGTGCCCAAGGAGAATTACCTGGGCAGGCTAACTGCTTGCATACCAGCTGAGTCAGGAAGTTGCCGAAAATACGTTGGTATGCAAGCAGTTAGCCTGGCCCGGTGATTCATTGGGTACAGTTGTACTCAGGTTCTATGACTTGTGTGGCCTGGTTGGCAGTACTCTGGTCTTTCATTTGAAAGACCCTGGGTTCGATCCTGATGTGAGTCAGAAATTTATTTCTGTTCCACACGTAATGTGTGTTGATATTTCTAATCAGGTAGATTTGATTGCTTGCGTATTAAATATTTTTGGATGAGGTGGTTTGCCTCATGCTTTTCTGCTCTGGTTATGATGTACCACATTTAACTAACTATCAGGTGAACAGTTTACTCTTTAATATTTCAGGAAACTGGCGTGAGTCGCTACCTTCCCCTCATCACTCCCTTGCATCAGACCCCCCCCCCATGTGTCTGAAATACTCCATTATAGTTTGTCTAGTGCGTCATTCTTCAGGTCTTTATCTTTCTCTTCAGCCGAGAGAGCTCGAGACAGAGGAGCTGTCATAAAAAAAGAGACCCTCTCACCGCTTCCTTGACTAGAAATTGTGCTTGTCTTTGTAGAGGTTGACGGAAGTCCGTCTCCTGTGACAAGTATGATCACGAATGGTAATATTCAAGATGATTAATGATCTTGAATATTACCATGATGATTTGTATATCATGACAGTCAGAAACAATAGGTATTTACTAAACAAATGATGTTTATATTCTCTCTCTCTCTCTCTCTCTCTCTCTCTCTCTCTCTCTCTCTCTCTCTCTCTCTCTCTCTCTCTCCTTGAAGGTGTCCTAGGACTCATCATTTATTGGGCCATGCGAATTACTTTATTTATAAGCATTGGTAAAATGAACTTCTTGGTTAATGTGATCGTGTGTACTTGTACATTGTAAAATTTTCAGTAGTAAACGAACTCCTTGAATTTCTCTCTCTCTCTCTCTCTCTCTCTCTCATGGTTTGTAAATCCTACTTTATTATAATTCACAACGAATATACGTTTATATGTGACATGAAAAAAAGGCACGTGGTTCCAAAGAGTGCTTCAACAAAATAGAGCGACTATAAGTTAAATAACAATATTATCGTTCACATGCATGTAATAAGTAGCTGAAGATAAAACATATACAGATATAAAGTAAAGGTAAAGAAAATGTATTATATCATATCCTCACATAAGGAAACTCAAACGCATTACTATGCAAAAGAGTGGAGTAGAGGTTATGGAATACTACAAAATTTCAAAGCATTGGCGATTTGGTCCCTGCCTAATCTCATATATTATATATATAACTTAAATATGCTCACACCCATAGATGGTGGCAATGATACTCCAGTCATTTCTGCAAAGGACAATTGAAAGCAGAGGATGTTAAGAGCTCTGCATTTACCCAACAAAAATCTTTATATGCTTCAGACTGTTTTAAAAGAACGTTTTATCTTTTCTCTCTTTCGATCAAAGAAATACACGCGAAAATAGTTATGCTCAAGAGAACAGGATGCAATGCAGGATTTTCATTACGGATATTTAAAGAGTGAAAAAATAATGCGCACTGTGTAAGGTCATTTGATTAGGCTATATATCAGGATAAGTGTCATTCATAAAAAACAGTGATTAAAAGGAAAGGAGGTATCACGAAAAACAGAGTTGGAAAGAAGGAGATGCAGGAAAATAATTCATCCGAAGTATTATTGTAAAAAAAGGAAGAGATAAGCAGTGCTGTTATTTCCATTGCCGACCAGTTTATGTGTTGGTATTGAGTAATAATTCTTTGGTTATTAATTCCATGCCGCGGCCATACGTTACACCATGGTAATGATTATCAAGTGCAAATAATGGGATGCACGAGGCCATATTCCCCATATAAGGAGTTATGGCGTCATTCGCTTTACCAGATAGCCATGTAAACAGATGGTAGTTGTTTTTACATTAGATAAGGAAGTGCTTATATCCCACCCACCTGTACTGTGTAAATGAAAGCTTTCGCCTTCTTTGTTAGCCCTTATTGGATTTATATTTTGATACGGTGATGATTCAAGATTTTCTTCTCAAACAGTGATCTACCCAAGTTTCACTTTGATGTTGCTGCTTTGTAGTTTGGTATAAAATGAAAGTAAAATTGTGTTTGGTGATCTTAATTTATCATACTTAGTTCTACAATTTCCAGCTAAGTACAAACTACTTAAAATACTTATAAAACAGCTTAAGCCGTCGAAAAGTTTTGTCTTTTGGGGCCATCTGAGGGCGTAGTTGATACCGCCCTTATGGAAATCTTATGGAGGGAAAATAGAAGTGCAAAGTAAAAGCAAGGCCGGCAAAAATATTTTGACTATTGTTCCTGTTTTAGTTTCAGCTGCTTATCAAGTTTCGCTTTCGTCGGGCAAGATGGGCAAGTTTTCAGCGTCTTCTGGAAAACGTGATCATCGTCGGAACCTCCCGAAAAGGAGGAAGGAATGTGGAGAGAATATTGAAAGAATGGATTTAGGAAGCCATCCGTCAAAACATTTCTGACGTCTTATGATTGCCGAGTTTCTCGCTCTGTTCTTTTTAGATGAGGTACTTGTCTTTCATGAATTACCTACTTTTCGGCTAAATCTGAAGGAAGAGGGATCTATCTCATATACAAAATTATTTTGCAAACATTTATACATTTATATTTATTCACGGTTGTAGATTTATGCATGGTTTTCTTCATTTACGTAAGGCAGAAATACGGTTAGGTATGATTGGGGATTTTAGTTAAGTTTTATATTTCTGAGTGGCTTGTTAATATTCATATACGAACATCTTACTAACAATTTGTTTTCGAAAGTTGTGCATCCGTCTTTGAAGTATTAAGACGTCATCTTTTCGGGTCGAGCTGAAGAAAAATATGCCTTGCTGATTGAGAGATCATATTAGGGGAAATTTGAGAAAATTGGGCCTTAGTAAAAACTCTACATCTTATTTTGTTGAATTATTCCATGTGGAGCTCATATTTATATAATAGGACAATAAGAACTGTTACATATCGCACGCTATATCTTATAACAAAATCTGCTTCGACAGTAAATATTATTGCGTTTTGCAAATACCTTGACGAATCATTATTTAGATCGTTTTGATAATGTATATTTTTCTCATACCCAACTTTCCTTTGCACGTCCTTTCTATGTTATTACAGAATTTTTTTTCCATGTCTTTCCAATCTGTCTTCGGTAATATTATATATTAATAATGTGAACCCTAGGGAGGCATTTAATGGCCATTCATCATGGCCAAGCGAAGTATTTAATATAGATAGTATTTTGATGCAATGTGTAATCATTTGATTATAGCCTGTAATTATGCCATTCATTTCATCTTGAATCAAAAACATGTCAAAACCTTGCATATGCTACCCTTGTTTTGTTTTAATAATACAGTATTCATTTTCAGTTTCGATGGAGTTTGACTAACGAAAGTCAAGCTTTTACACACACACACACACACACACACACACACATACACACACACACACACACACATATATATATATATATATATATATATATATATATATATATATATATATATATATATATATATATATATAAGTATATATACATATAAATATTGTGCATGTGTTTGTGTATGTATGTATGTATATGGGCAGCTAGATGTTTGGCAGTTATACATCTGTCCTCTTGAGGGGAAATTTCAGTGTGCTTTAACCCTCTGGCTTAGCAAGTCATTGGGAATACATTGTTAGCTCTGTACCATAATCGAACCTGACTTGACCCCCCACCACAGTCGACCAGCTATCTGGTACTTAATTCACTGCTTAAGTCAACAGAAACCATTTAAGTTAAAATGGACTGTTAAGTAACCGGTCCTTCTCGTTTGGGAATGGGTATTACCATGACCCCTATATGTATATTTTTCCTTTTTTAAATCTACAGATGAAAATTTTTCCTTTTTTAAATCTACAGATGAAAACCCTTACTGACAGAGTCAACAGACAATAAACCCAACAGGGTTCTAAAGGGAAATCAACTTGCAAAGAGACACAAGTTATTGGAAAAGATGATAAATAAATAAATGTAAGTGAACAGAAAATAAAACCGATACACGTGAAATTCAGGAGACGTCAGCAGAAAGCAAGAAAGCAGGAATTTGCTCCCTGCTTAAATATTTGGAGATCAGAAGATTCTACAGGCAAATTATTCTATATTATAGTTGTAGTCCAGAAAAAACTCCTAGGCAAACAGATTAATATTAAGCCAGATGCCAGAAAACGACGCACTGTTTGCAGCAGCATCCTGCCGAGTGTTGCTAGGCAAAACAGATAGGTAAGGTAAAGGAGATTGCAGAGAATGTTTGTTATTGAAATACATTTTATGCTGCAAACTTAGTGCACTCACCTTATATCTGTGCTATAAGTCAGCATTAAGAGTTGGCAAAATAACCTCAACTGATGACATAACTCTATCCAAGAGTTTGAGAAGAAAGTCAGCACCAGAAGATCACACTGGAGAACAGTGCTCCAAACAAGGAAGAAGAAAAGAGTTAAATGCTTAGATATAATAGCTTCTTCAAGATACATTTTGAAACACTTCCATAAGATACCAGCTTTTTGAGAAACAGAGGAAACAATATTACTTATATGCTTATCAAAAGTAAATTTCTTATCAAAAGGTACAATAGAATTGTAAAAAGGTCACTGGCATTTAAAACTGTACCATTTAAATGTAAATAAGAATGCAAAGGCAAAAAGTTTTGGATTAACTTAATATTGTAGTTTGAGTTTTAGAAGGGTTTTAAGCTTCATATCCAAAAGCCTGCTCCATTCATGAGTACGTGCCATATCTCTGTTCAAGGATTCTGCAAATACAGACCTACGACGTGGAGAAGGAACAACTAGAAGAGTAGCATCATCGGCGCATGTAATCAGTTTGTTCTCCAAGGCTTGCTACATATTACTAGTATATAAAATAAATAGTAAAGGCCCTTGAAGAACACCTGATATGACATTACTAAAGCTACTATATGGGCCGCATACTCCCCAACTGCATTATGGTTTGGCCAGACGAGTGAGAACGGGCGCGTGCTCAGTCTTTTGTTTATGTTTTTATGGTAATCCCCAATGGGCTTGTACTAAACACGCCGCAAATGAGGATACCTATGTATTTTGGGCGTGGTAAACATATTGAGATTATTTTCAAGAAGATTCTATGGTAGTTTTAAGATATGGTGTCCTGCTTTTTCAGGGAGGGTCCCGAACCATAATACAGTTGGTGAATATGCATACAGGCCATCAACACAGACCCTTTGGATTCTGACTTGCAAAAATTATTTTAAAATATATATAAACGATCTACCAATTCCCAGTGATCTTATCTTGTAGGTAAGTGCTCCCACGGTGAAAAGCTGATATAAAATCCAGACCGACCATGCACGCATCTGCACCATCATCAAAAGCACTCTGCAAGATGACAGATACTGACAAGTTTGCATCACAAGTAACAAGGCCTTAAAGAAACCTGAACTATAATGCTGGTAGAAGCCTACTATCTACAACAAACCCAGAGAGATGCTTAGAGAGTGGTTTCTCAAAAACCATAGAATAAAGAGGAGTAATTGAAATTGGCTTATATTCAGAGGAGCATGAGGACGGACTTCGTCCTGTAGGTAATGCAGCAGTGTTTCTTTTCCTCCAAACAGAAGGAAAACATGCAAGTCCAACGAATATGAAAATAGAAGTAATCTTAGGGGTAATGAAATTAACAAACTTTTTAATGGAAGGATCCCTTAGGGTCTATGCCACCATACCTGTCAAGGCTAAAAAGCAAAGTTTTGACTACTGTAGACCTAAAGGCTATTCAAACCTGTACCCCTTCCCCTTCCCCCTTTCCTTTGTAACTTGAGTGGTAACCCTTGATCGATCTAGATAAAATTTTGCATGTGGCCATCATTTAACCCAACTTAGATCATAGGGTAGGTTTCAAATCCTTAACCCCCTTCCGCTTCCCCCATCCCTCTTCCCCTTACCTTTGTAACATTCCCCTTCCCTTTGTAATGTATGTGGTAAATAAACTTTATGGGTTTATCATACCTAATTGCATGTACTTGATACCATTGAAATATATTATTGAAAATGCTTCTCTTTCTTTTGATTAATAATGCTGCATCAAAGTTTGTGTTTAGGTTTAGTGGGATGTGTGTTCAAGTTTAGTTGGGTATGTGTTTAGGTTTAGTGGGGATGTGTATAAGTTTAGCAGGGTGTGTGTTTAGGTTTAGCAGGGTGTGTGTTTAGGTTTAGCAGGGGATGTGCTTTGGTCTATGGGGTGTGTGTTTAGGTTTAGTAGGGGTGTGGTTAGGTTTAGTGGGGGTGTTTCAGTTAAGTGCAGGATGTGTTTAGGTTTAGGGGCGGGTAAGTGGGACAGTCACCACTGTAATATCTTATCTAGATAAAATGGACAGTCACCACACTAATAGTTAGATAAAAGGTACAGTCAGCACAGTAATATCTGGATGAAAAGGACAGTCAGCACAGTAATTCTTGGATAAAAGGGACAGGCCGTACAGTAATACCTGGATAAA
>NC_089762.1:17906711-17969211 GCF_040412425.1 Macrobrachium rosenbergii
TCTCTCTCTCTCTCTCTAGAATCACTCATTCAGTCAGAGGCATACACGAATTTCTGTAAAATCATACAATGGACTTCTAACCTCGGTACCGACCATCGTTGAATCTATTGCATTCCATAATCATCATCGACCAGGTTTGAAAAAAGTTTTAATACGTACTTTGCGGCCTTATTTACACTAGCTTTAACCCGGTCCCGTGTTCCTTAATAGGAAGCTCAACTTGATATTAAATTCAGAGCACGATACTGCATATTCTTGATTTTACTTCTCTCTCTGTCTTTCAGACTCATTCAGGCTCTTCTTACTGGCACGACTTTGCATGTAAATCTCTGCCCAGGACTTTTTTCTCATTGCTTTTGGAAGAAAATTGAACTCACTCGCAATTTTCACTCAGTGATTTTACTTCGAAATGAATGTAGAAGTGGTTGTCAGAGGATCCATCACGTTAGTTGAATGGCTTTGTATTTTACTATACTTTTAGAAAATTCATACGCGAGATTATAGCAATTATAGAAGTGTGGGTTTTTATTCTGTCAGTTTAATAAAACATGGTATGACTTCCATGATATAATTTATATATATATATATATATATATATATATATATATATATATATATATATATATATATATATGATGTGTGTGTGTGTGTGTGTTGTGTGTAAGTGTGTGTTTTATTCTTCCAGGTTAATAAAATTGAACGGTATGTATATGTGTGTATGTGTATATTATATAGACCATGAATGATATATATATATATATATATATATATATATATATATATATATATATAAACATATATATATATGTAAATCCAGTTAATAAAATTGAAAGGGATGTATATATATGTATATATATAATATATATATATATATATATATACAGTATATATATATATATATATATATATACAATATAAAATATATATATATATATATATATATATATATATATATATATATATATATATATATATATATATATATATATATATATATATATATATATATATGTTTTGTGTGTGTGTGTGTGTGTATGTGTCAAGAGCTTCTCGACTTATAGATACGTAATATAAGGGAAACGTACGAAAACACTCTTAAAAACGCATATCACCCACAGATGAAAACCCTATAAATGAGACCAGAGTGAATATCAAGTTCCAAATATGGTTCGAGAAACATATTTCATCAGTCACTATGAGATAGACAGAACTTTTAAGAACAATGTCATCGCATTGAAAACGGCGTTTTTTTTTTTTTTTTTTTTTTTTTTTTTAAACCTATGCAACACTTTTTACGGATAGTGTTTCGTGTTCGAACCGAATATTATATTATGGTTTCATGATAAACAATAATGCAGTCAAACAAAAGAGACAGGTAGCAGCGTAACAATGACTTATTGGAATTCAGCAGCACACACAAACATCACATAATAGTTGGGAGATCAAGGCGGAAAGTCAAGTAATTTTTGGTAGACAATACGTTCCTGACGAACAAAATCTATGTTGATGAAGGTTGTATTTGCTTTCGTGATTAAACTAAGCCTTTTCTTCTGTCAGCTGATTACATTAAAATATCATTAATCTGTAAATAAAAGTATTAATAAGCATTTATAACCTTAGGAAATTCTTGAAGTTGTAAGTAAAATTTTTAATGAATATAATAGTGTAACTTTTTTTTCCATTTGTTCATATTGATCGTATTGTGCTGACCAGTGAAAGTATGACAATGTAGAGGGCAATAAAACACCGCAGGGGTGCTGCAACAAACATCCGATATCCCTTTTTACTTTATACAAGCACAATTGTGTTGATCCCCCTCGATATGAGACCACCTTCACGTGGTGAGGGGGGGCTCTGAACCCCTTCTTTGTTTCTGAAGAATGGAGTCCAAGAGTCTCATATACCATCATATATGATTTTGGATTAAATTTGTGGAATTTTCCACTTTTACTAAAATTTATTGGACCTGATAAATAGGAAAAGATATTATTGCTGGGAATGGGTTTATATCCGAAGCTAAATAGTGAGAACTGTGGTAGGACCATCAACTGCCCGATAATGTTCAGACCCGAGAGTTACCAGATTGGTAGCTCAAAGGCGGAGCTATTCGTTAGGGCTGGACCACGGATTCCCGGGGGTCTGGTTCTATGGATAGGGCTCTCTGCATTCTATCCGGTTTGCCCATAACATGATTAGGGTGGGGATGATTGTATTCTTGCAATACTCTCAGTCTTAGCAAGCGGGTTTGGCTTACACTTGGGCCACTCTAATCATGTTGTGCCATCCCCTTTGGGGTAGGGTAGGGAGCGGACATTTGGGAGTCAGTTCTCACTTGTGCCATTGGTGGAAGATTAAAACTCCATGAAAAGCTGATGATATCTTTTTAAGGTTTTCAGGTTAATTTTTTTTCCCTCCCTCAAATCTTTATGCAAAGTGAAAATAAAGATTCGAGTACCCGTGGACCCTTTGATGGTAGTGACTCGGCACAGTTGACGACCGTTGGAACCTCCTGTAACAACCTTTCTTTGGAAAAAACAAAAAAAGAATCCAAATGTAATCACACTGGAACCTTATGCTCCAGTGCACAACAAATCAAAAAGAAGTAAATATCGTCTTGACCCAACCTTGACTCACTTCGACTCCCTCTTTGGGAGTGAAAGTTGGTCAAGGTTTCTAACCATGGAAACAGAACAACAAATCTCAGCCCTGAAGTTGGAGAACTTCTTATTAAAAAGACACTCAACGACAGAAATGTCGTTTTTTTAGGCAAAAAAAATGAAGACGTGGCTTATAGAAGCCACAAAAAAAAAAAAAAAACAGTCTGGAGACTATCTATCAATAAAAAGTATCGACAATGTGAATGTAAAAGTAAAGAAGCATGACACTATGAACAGCATTCAGGGTACTATTGTACTTCCTGAAAATAATGACGAACCGGTTGATAAGAATATGCTCTTGGACTCTCTTAAAATGAGATATACCAAAGTCCAAGATTGTGAAGTATATATAATACCAAGTAAACAGAATGATAAAGTATTAAGAATTGCAAAAGTAAAATTTGAGGGTCAAGAGTTACCTCAAAAAATAAAAATTTTGCGCCAAAATAGAGAACTGAGACCTTATGTTCCAAAGCCACTACAATGTCAAAATTGTAGTAAATTTGGACACACGAAGAAATACTGTGGTAATGAACTTGTTTGTGCTTATTGTGGATCTGACGGACATGCCATACAATGGAAATGTAGTGAGCCAAAGTGTGTAAACTGGACAGGATCATCAAGCAAGGTCCAAAGAATGTATGTACTACATTTACAATACAGAATTGAAAATGTTACAAGAACGAACAGGGATGTCTATCAAAGAGGCTGAGTTGGAATTAAAAGTGAGAGGAATGCAAGATCCATCTACGAAACATACATATTCTTCAATAACAGGAACCAATAAGGAAACAAAAATACATAGAAATAGAAATAACAGAAGCACAGAAAAGTAAATCTCAAGAAAAATTAATGCCCAGAAAAAAAAATAAAATGGTAAAGAATAAAGAAACAGGTACAAATCATATGGATAACATTTTATCAAATTCATTTGAAATATTAATGCAAATAGAAACACAAGAGGAGGATGCTACTACTAAAGTAACAGAGGAGGGACCTGATAGACTGGAAATTAAAGATAAAAAAAAGGCCATTGGCAAGAACACCATCCAAAACAAAGAAACCAACAATTGTTTGAGAAACATCGGTCAAATCAAAGACAAAAAATATGAAGAAAGAACAAAAACAAGTTAAGAATATACCATTATCCCCTAAAATAATAGTAAAACCAATGGATACAGATATCCAAAATACTGAAGAAGTGGAAGACAATCGTACCTTAGACAATAATGAATATGTCAAAGGAGAAGAGATTTCTCCATCACCAATAATTGGTACAACAAGAACAAATAAAGAAAAAAATATACATGACAACTCTTGTAGATGTAATGATTGTTTCATTGCATTGTGCAACAATAACAAAAACATAACAAAAGATGGTTTAACAAACATTATAAGAAACTTTATGAAATATAGAAAAAAAGAAACCACAGATTTGAGTACCCATGAAAAAGGTTGCATGTGCGTTGAGCACTTAGTATATTATAAAGAAAAACAAATGAATGTCGTGAGTAAATTATTAGAAAAAATCCAAATTGATAATACAAAAAGAGAGTAAAACTCGACCGCTATAATAAAATATTTTCAATAGCTATATTATACAATGGAACGTAAATGGTCTGCAGACCAGATTACACCTAGGAGAAATACAACGATTACTAAAAGAATACGAACCAATGATATTATGTTTACAACATGTCAACAAAACAATATCAACAATAGGTAAATATACCTTAGCATCTTCATCTAGAGAGGAAGAAGGAAATTTAGGTACTGCTATATATGTACATAACAAAGTATGTTATGACAAAGTACCTGTAAACTTTACTGATCTGCAAATATCGAATATTAGAATACGAATAAAAAACGATAATTAAGTAATTTATAATTTATACAACCAGTCCAATAAAAATGATGACTTTGACAAAATTAAAGAATTACTTAATAATGCCAAGGAACCTACATTAATAGTAGGTGATTTTAATGCCCACAATGAGTGCTCCCCAGATATGTAACAAACTATGTACAATACCAGTTAATAAATTGAATAATCCACTTGCTATGAAACTATATGCTCTGGAACATAAAATACACAGTAATAATCATTTATATACTGATGGTTCCAAAGATGATATGGGAGTTGGACTCTCTGTTTATAAATGATATAAAGAGCCAAGCCTCAGCACATATTTTTCACTGCTGAAACTAGCAATAAAAACATATTAACAACTATATGAGCATATGAAAACCAGTTTAATGAAGTAACCATCTTTAGCGATTCACTAAGTTCAATAAATGCAATAAACTTTATACTGGAAAAAATAAACTTGTAAATGAAATTAGACATACATTACATAAAGTGAAAATGCAAAAGATATTTACCCATATGGATACCATCTCACATAGGATTAGAAAATGAAAAAGCAGACACCTATGCAAAAGAGGCTAGAACACTCCCAATATCAGCAGAATTTATAAAGCAGAAGATTATACTAGATACAGTAAAGCGGTGATCAAGAAGAAATGACAAAATAACTGGAGGGAAAGCAATCTTAACAATAAATTAAGGGGAATAAAAGAAACTCCCACCATTCCTGAATTGCCGCATTTTCAAAATGACACATAAGAATTGGTCAACTAAACTGAATTTCCTGATGATTTCACCCCATTACAAATACCTATGATAAATGTACAATTAACAGTAAAGCATAAAAGGTATGTCCAAATATAGAATCCAAAGAGACATTTTATTTAGAAGATATTCCTTTAAAGATATAATGTCAGAAAATGACAAATTTTCACTTTTATTATTTTAAAATTCCTTAAATTTAATCATTTATACAATAAAAAGATTCATAGAATAATTTATAATATATTCCTTATTAAAATTAAAGATTAACATATGTCGCTAGTTTTAATTAAATTCTTAGAGAATTTAAATAAACTAATCCTTTGGGCCAACCTATTAATATTAACTCAGTGGTCTGATTAAACTAACGTTAAAAAAAAATAAATGCCCACAACCCGATATGGGACTGTAATTGTTTAAATAGAGCAGGAAGTAAAATAGAAGAATTCATTTCATATGACATGTGCTGCATAAATGATAACAAATCAACACATATTTTCCTAAAACACATGGAACATTTTCCTCAATCGATCTATTTACAAAAACATAGTAGACAAAAATTCAGTTGAAAACTAAATGATCATTTCCCAATATTAATTTCACAAAATAATCCCACCAAGATGTCCCATAACAATAAAAGAGATTGGGAAATGTGAATTCCGCACTTGAATATCCCAATTTGAATATTTAAAAGACCATAACAAAACTAATAAATTTCTTGTTGATTTCATTACAAATGTAGCTGATAAAGCAATACAAAAAAATCTCATCCAACAAAACATTTCAAAGTCCATGGTGAAAAAAATAACAGGATTAATAAAAATAAAACACCAGATTGGAACATTAGATAATCTGAATAGAAAATTCAGTAAAATAAACAAAACATTACTGATATTAGAAGAAACTTTACAAAAGCTGACTATATTACTATTAGAAATTAATACATTAAAACCTGTTAACAAAATATCTGCAAAACTTAAACAAGAAGTAATTCAATTCATTTTAGAGGAATGTATCAGATCTCTAATAATACTCTCATACAAAAAAATATGGGAAAAATTCAGGAAAATAAATGGTTTGTTAAACTACTTAGACATGCCATAATAAAGGATGGGAAAAGAATGCTTGATCCTAAAGAAATAAGTTGTAATAGGTGAAAATTTAGCAAAAGTAAAGCAGTGACAAAAATTTAGATGATCATTTCCCCAAACAAGGAAAAATAATATAGATTTAATAACAATAAATTTTTTAAACCATAGAAGATATTTATTATAATAGAAAATTTAGTATGGAAGAAAAATTTGCTAGTTGAGCAGCAATTAATCTGCCCCATGGAGGCGAAGTATTTGTTTTGAAACTCCCACTGTTTAGCACCTTTGGCAAAGACATACTTATTAGAGTTTTATAACAGATCTTCAAATTTATTTCTTAATGAATGGCGTAAAGACCATATCCCCAAACCAGGAAAAGATTTGTAATGTAAACAATTACAGACCAATTTATTTAACTAGATGTCTTTTACTAGACAAAATTGAAAATGTTTGACTAACATGGCATGAGAAAACAAAATTTTGACTCCCATGGAGTTTGCTATCATTAAAATCGACACTGGATTCTCTGTCTAACTTGGAAGAACAAAAAATAACATCCGTGGACATTTAACTAGGTTTATCAAAACTTTTGACAAATCGCACTTTTCAAGGTGAGAATTGATGATGTTTGTCTAGAACATTTCCACTTGAAAATGATGTTCCACAAAGAAGTGTCCTTAATGGCACACTGTTTACTTTAGCAATAAATGATATCAGTAATAATCTACCTATTGGAATTAAAAGTAACTTGTACATGGATGATTTTGCCATATATTATTCAGCATCTCGCATAAAACATGCAGAGTGTATCAGTAATGAAACTCTACTAAAAATAGATGAATGGGCCTCATCTGTAGGCCTCAAAATTTCTATGCAAAAGACTCAAACAGTAATGTTTTATAAAAATAAAAAATGGAAAAAAGGTGGAGAAATAGATTTAAAAATCAGAAATCATTCCATACCAATTGGCTAAACAGCAAAATTTTCGGGTTTAGTATTTGATACTCACTTGAACTGGAAAGCCCACATAACATACATGAAATGAAAATGTAAAAGAGCATTAAACCTAATTAAAAAACTATTAAACACTACTTGGGGAACCGATAGACATACCCTTACTTTACTGTATAAAGCAACAATGCTGTCTATTGTTGATTATGGAAGCGAAATATATGGCTCGGCATCAGACGCAACGCTGAAAACGGTAGATCCAGTTCATAATGAAGGTCTTAGAAAATATGTTCAGGAGCTTTTCGATCATCACCAACGTCTTCTTTATAAGTTGAATGTTGTGAACTACCTCTGTCTCCCCATAGAGAGCTAGCAACAATGAAGAGTGCTCTGAGAATTCAGACAAATGATTCTCCAACCAAAAAATTATTTGGATTAAGAGATGTGTTTATAAATAATCATCCACCTCCTTTCCCAATTAGAACTAGAAGATTGTTTGAGTCGCTAAATATAAATATACAGTTACCTTTAATATTAAAATTACCTCCTCCTTGGACAATGAATAAAATGAGAGTTTGTACACACTTGAAATATTTATCAAAAAGTCATTCATATACTCCAGAATACCATATACAACACACAGTAGAACATATAATCCGAAAAGTTCCTCATAATGCAATATACACCGACGGATCTAAGTCACAATACGGAGTGGGATATGCTGCAGTATCCCCCAGACAAAACGTATCAGTTCTCTCTACCAGATAACGCCTCAGTAATTACAGCTGAGTTATGTGGAATAGTATCAGCCATAAAAATAATTAGAGAAGCCTCATGTAATAATTTTGTGATTTATAGCAACTCCAGAAGCGCTATAGAGGCCATTCAAAGCTATAATCAAAAAAATAATATTGTACAACATATAAAGTTTTCACTCCATAATAAATTGTATAATAAGGGAAAAAATATTGAAATATGTTGGATCCCTGCCCATGTACGGATTAAGGGAAATGAAGAGGCTGATAAAGCAGCTAAAGAAGCGGTCCACATGAAAAGAGCAAATGTAGACATCCCTATTAGTGACTATACAAGATATATAAAAACAGTCATTGTAAGTAAATGGCAAAATATATGGAGCGAAGAACCTGAAAATAATAAATTAAAACAGATAAAACCCATTGTCGGAAAATGGAGTTCGTCATATCAGAGAGACACACACAAGTAATTCTGACGCGTCTTCGAATAGGCCATACTCGTTTGACACATGGACACTTAATGAACAGTCCATGTGGCCCTCCCCCCAAATGCCCAGATTGCAATGTGTTGATAACAGTTAAGCATGTACTGTGTGAATGTCCAACATGTAACCTGCAGCGATTATCAAGGTTTGGAAATAGACCAATGAAAGAAATTTTGTCGGGATCTTCAACATTTCCAGTAGTACCCATTTTAATGTTCATGAGAAGCTGTGAGTTAATTGATAAAATATAAAGAATCAATCAATTAGTATAATGAATTTTAAAACAACCAAATTTTATGATTTTACTTATTTTGAATTTTAATATACCTTTTTAGTGAGTATATATGGAAACATAAGTATAAATATATTTATTGTGTGAGTGTGTTCCAGTATGAAAGCGTATGGCTTTTTATAGCTTTTAACTTCATTTTCATTTTTGTTCATTCATCATTATCGAGTGACGTATTTGGTCCCAGTGCTAGGCTTCTAGCCTAGACTTGTCATTTCATCCTAATCCTTCGGGCCAGCCCTATGAGAGCTGATAGTCAGCTCAGTGGTCTGGTTAAACTTTTTTTTTCAATAATAATAATAATAATGATAAAAAAGGCCCAATCAGAAATGAAATGGAACAAGGCATATCAAGGGATAAGAAACTATTCCAGCTCATGCGTAAATTTGTCTGCTGAACTCATGTGTATTGTGGTTGAAATAGGCCCATCAGCACTCTTACTTACACGAAGCTTTGGTGACTGATCCTTGATTCCGAATATCAGTCACAGGATAAATGTGCTGCTGGATCTCTTAAGTGTAATATATCTGGATTCCACTGATATGTGCAGATATAAACGGAAATGAGTCCATGTCATTTGTGGTGACTCGGGGTCAAAGCAGTGAACTTGCTGTCTGTGTCCCCATATAAATTCTGAAGTCGATTGGCAGAAACTTCATTTTATCTTTGAATTTGGATTATTAGATTCTCAATGGAATATATACGTAATGGAATATATACGTAAACGATTAGCAACTCATTAATATGACCACATCTTTGAGAGTCACGAGATCGAACTTGGGTATGAGGAAGCAGTTGAAACCTGTATCCTTAAAAATCTTTTAACCTAGGCAGTGAATAATTGACATGCTGGTTAGTCGATTGTGTTAGGTTACATTCGGGATTGAGAAGAGTAAGGGGGTTAGCAACCCAAAGCATTTGCTGAAAACTGAAAGCATAACTGTTTGAGCTTCCTCTTTTAGGAAGAAATTAATGAATTTGAAGTTTGTACAAATAGGTACACACTCATATATATACATATATATTATATATATGTATATATATGTATATATATGTGTATATATATATGTATATAAGTTTGTATAATATACATATATATTTATATAAAATATATATATATATATATATATATATTATATATATATATATATATATATATATATATATATATATATATATATATATATATATATATATATATATATATATATATATATATATATATATATAATTATATGTGTGTGTGTGCGCGTGTATGTGTGCGTAATATCAGTCTGTGTTTATTGTGCATGGTACGTGCAGTGTCAATGTAAAACCAGTCAGGAACATGTATGTATGCAATAATATAATTTATATATGTTGGGTTCCTGCCTCAAATAAATCATAGTCGAATGCAGTAAAGTATAAAATTCACTCAGCCCTCCCATGGCGAACTATATTGTTTTCTAGTGCGATTGTGCTGTCGTAACAAAACATGTAGGTACGAATGTTAGATTTTCTTTTTTAAATGCTCCAGGTATTTGCTACAAGAAATATATTTGAGTCAGTGCACAGCTCTTGGAACCTTAAAACTGGTCACACATTTTTGTGGACTTTCTGAGTTGAACTAACATGCAGACAGCTGGTCGAGGGCCTTCAGTTGTACGTGTATCAAACAACTTTCATGAGAAAAGAGATCATATCTGGCTAACGGCCCAATCCATCATTATTTTTTTCATCTCTCCAACAAGAAGCGCACGGTGGGTAAGGTGCGAAGAGTCCTGCTATATAATTCTAAATACAGCCTATCTGTTTCCATATGTATATAGTGGTGGATATAATTGTTCGCAGTATGGATCCTGAGCAATAAATTTAATCTAATGTAATATAATTTATATAGCTCTCGAATTCATGCATCTTTCGAACCTCATGTAGAAAATATCATCACAGTAACATGTCCTATTTTGACACCTGTCCTTAGACTGTATCCTAAATGTCACCCAGGTAGTTCATTTTGTAAGTGCTTGATTTGACGGTCTTCTCTGAAGACTGAAACTTCGATTTACCTTTTGATTATAGCAGGTCCTTTCAGCTAATTTTTTTATAAGCATTTCAAATCGTCACGTGTATGTCGAAAATTAAGTAGGTCGTGTCTCTATTCCTTTTCAGGTCTCAGTACCAAAACCAAGTGTTTTTTACCATATCGATTATAACTGAGAAACCTCATAACTCGTAGCAAGTTTGCTTCTTAACATTAATTAGAAATTTGAAAAATTAAGGAAACAGATTTGAGGAAAAGAAACTAGTATAATGTGATCAGGAAGATGGGAAAATTTATAAAGGTTTAATAGACAAGAAAAGTCAAGACATGTATTTGTTGCTGTTATTAAATCTCTCCTCACGAATTGATAGTGCCACATTGTCATGATCCATGAGGTTTATATAAACTTCTACACAAAGCAGTTGAAATTAAACTCACTGTACAATGAAACATAGCGATTTAAAGTTGTGCAAGGTTAAAGGGTACTCGGAAGCTACGAATCAGTATTTTTTGAGTACCCTTAGGTCTCAAAAAAAAAAAAAAAATAAAAAAGTTAGTACTCCCTGTTACTTCTCAGTGGTTCAGAAGAGTAGGGGTTTTCACTGTTCCCTAAACATACACACACACACACACACATATACATATATATATATATATATATATATATATATATATATATATATATATATATATATATATATATATATATATATATATATATTTATATATATATGTATGTATGTATATATGTATGTATGTATGTATGTATATTACTGGTGAATGGAAAAGAATTTCATGTTCGTTAAGAGGTCTGCATTATCTTTTTTATATATAATTTTAATCGCTGGATCTTGGAACACTTGGAGGTCCGTTTAACTGCATGTAATATTGCAATAAGAATGAGGTATCCGCTTTGTCAAGAATGAATTTTTGGTTTGATTTCCGTAGCTTCGTATCTGTGATTAGTTTTGATTACGGATAAAAATCTTTAGTCCAGTGATTCTAAACTGCCGTAATTGTACAATCTAAGATGTATAAAATTTGTTAAAGTTAATATAAAATTATTGTTTATTTTTTACATATGGGTATTGCAGTTTTATACATATATTTCTGGTGCTTAGCAAAGTACTTAAATGAAAGATTATGAGGTAATAAAAAAATGTAATGACAATTGTATGAGGTAATAAAAAAATGTAATGACAATTGTAAGGCTAAGAAGCAGGTTGTAAAATTACGCGTCGTGAAAAACATTTTATTTTCTTCTTGCATCCGTGTGTTCACAATCTAACAGAAGCACCATACGCCGTAAAAGAAGAGGAGGGCAAAAGAGAAGAAAATGTAAAATAATTTAAAATTAATTTAAAATATATCAAGTTCTAAAGTGTCACTTCCTGACAGTCTTCCCAAGATAAATTGTCAAGTGCGTTTAACCTTAGTTGGTGACTCATCATGACTCTTCCTGCTACCGTTTTCAAGGTCATGTGTTCAAGATACTCTTGAAGAAGACATGTCTTTTCACGTTTTCGGTGCATAATAAATCTTGATATTGATAATGGACGAAAAGAAAAGACATAAATTAAGGTATTTTCCTGATGTAGCATTAGTTATCACCTGATGACTGATTATAAATCAGATAACGATGGAAAATCTTCAGTGTTTTGTTCTAACGTAACATTGTTGTAAGTAAGTTTAAGCATAACAGTATTCGAAGTATCATAGCTTGAAATAAGAACTACATTTTATGATAATATTGGTATGCGTAAAAGATTTTTTAATATTATGAAAATCACTTGCTTGATGGAAACATTTCAAGACAAGAAACGGAAATTAAAGTTTTACGTCATCGACATTTTGAATGAGGCGTAATTCAATAAATCTCACAAATGGCGTTCCCTGTTGGTCGAGACCTTTTGGTAACTGTACGTCCAACTGATCTTCTGAGTAGCGTAGTCTAAAGCCGAGCCTTTCATTGCGTGCTTAGCAAATACGTGACCCTCAGTTTTTAGAAAGAGATTGAATTATACATATGAATGCTTTAGTAAATTAGGACAGCCCAAATATTTCGCAATTTTATCCCTATTTAATGCTAAAATACCTTGCTTTCGCAACAGAAATAATTCGCTTTTTGACTGCAATGGTGCTCTAGCTATGGTACTTCTGAGTTAATAACTTTGAGGAATGTTGCAAAAGTAGTTCATGATCAACAAGCATCAACTTCGTCTTCTTTTTTAGTAAGTCTTTAAAGCGTAGTTGTGTTGAATTCAACAGGAATTTATTTCTTAGGGTTGAATACAGTGCTTTGGGCATGCCCTGTGAACGCCAAACTCAATCTATCATTTTAACGGGTACTAAATCAAACTAATTTATCTAATTATCTCTCCAGATTTCAGAAACAATTGGCGACTTCCGTCATTGGTTAACCTGTTAACCCGTCTGTTTACGGTTGTTCAGAACCATTCTGGACAGTTCGGCATGTTCATTGAGAGAGAGAGAGAGAGAGAGAGAGAGAGAGAGAGAGAGAGAGAGAGAGAGAGAGAGAGAGACCTTCCTGGCACAAAGCCAGTCGAATCTGACAATAACAAGGGGTACAAATGAGCGTGTACTGTTGGTAGGTTACTATTTTCTTTTCTGGCTAATATTTTCTTTGAAGGGAAAAGAGAAGAGCAGAGATCGTTCCCTCGTTGAGCATCTCTCCTTTCAAGCTGCATAAATAAATTTAGATACAAGGGACTTTTATGTTTTACGCTTCCTACCTAGGAACATCGTAACTGAGACATCTACATTGTATTCTGCTGAGAGGAGGAAAGAGCCAGCTTTCCATTACTTGTAATTTTTTTTTATGTCAATTTTGCCGAAAAACTTTTGTGTAACTAAACCGTTCCGTCTTGATTCGGAACATTAACTTAATTTTTGTGTTTGCAAAAGGAGGAAAGTCCGCATGCAAAGTTCATACCCGAGTAAGAATATAATAGCTACCACACACGGTGGCATTGACATAAGTTGCCCAAACATTTGAACGAGCACAGACCTGTGTTCGCGCTTATTTATAAACGTAGAATTATCTGTGTTTAATTACTTAAACACACGGATATATTTGCATGTTTATTTAAACACCCACATACATTCATTCATATGTCTGTATATATATATATATATATATATATATATATATATATATATATATATATATATAATAAATTATATATATATATATATATATATATATATATATATATATATAATAAATATATATATATATATATATATATATATATATATATATATATATATATATATATATATATATATGCGCTCAAAAATCTCGAATGTTGATGTAGTGTAATTGTGTAGAAAAAAATTGTTTCATATCAAAACGAAAAATTTAACTGTTCCCAGAAACATTTGTTTTTATTTTAAGAGGGTAAAAGCTTAAGGTTTCTTTTTTATATTTCCAGTATCTGATATCATCGAATTACCATTAAATTATTTATATTTTCCATGCCTTCCCAAGAAAATTTTGACTATCGGTTGAAGAAAGAGATCACCAACGGTTGATTATCAGTATCATCAGTTTATAACATTCTTCATTAGATAAAATGTGATATATTGCTCCCAAGAAAAGGCTGGGGAAGCAGTACAGAAAGTTAAAAAAAAAAAAAATGTGGGACACATAACCTTTTATGCTTTTTATTTTTTAATTTTGTGAAATTGCCATTTTGCTAGTAAGGATGAGAAGTGGAAATATCGCTAGATTTAGGAGGAACTCCAATTCTGCTGTTATGCCCAAGAAGGAATTATGGAAGGACGCTGTTAGTATCTCCCGAGGAAAAAGAATAAGACATGTTTTGGGAGGCTGGAAGAGCGCTGGTGAATTTAGGTGGCATTATCTTTGCCGGAGAGAGAGAGAGAGAGAGAGAGAGAGAGAGAGAGAGAGAGAGAGAGAGAGAGAGAGAGAGAGGTGGGGGGTAGGGAGGGGGGCGTTGGCTGTTGGAGCGCATAGCGATACATCATCACTAAAACACCACTCCCCCGAGAAATGGTTTCTCTTTGATAACTGTGAAGAACGGAGCGTGTTCCGTGACCTGTTTTCCCAAGTGTAGGACAATACTGGTGCAAATACTGGCGTGCAACTAAAAATTGGTGCCAGTGAATGGAGAACTTAAGGAGGTGGGTGGGGGAATGGGCATGATGAGAGGTCGGAGTATGCGAGAGTTTTTGGGGCAGAGGTATGGGGTCAGAAGAAGGTAAAACAGGAGGTGGGGGGAGGGGCCGTTGAAAGCGTGCTTGTGCTTAGATTAGAGGGCGTGGTTGGCCCCTTTATGTGTTTAGATCGGTGGAGTGTTTGTTCTGCGTGAGTGGTGCGGCATTTGAAAATCGGCTGTATAACAACCATTGAAGGGACTGCAGGATGGTGGTCGAATCAACACGGTCATGTTGGAGGAGGGACGCCGTTTGTAATTATGTGAAGCCTCGTGAAGACAGATGAAACCGACGTGCAACATTTAAATAACGACTGCCGTCAATAGGAGAAAAATATGACTGATGATTGGACAAGTGGTTATATTGCCCTCCTACAGTCATTTTTCACAAGAACCTCAGGTCAAAACTCATATTAGGATAAAGATGAAAGTTTTTTTTAAGTGGGGTTTGGTCCTAACAGAAATAATAAAAAAAGGCTAAATGAATTTTGAATGATTTTATTTTGACTTCAGGGGGTTAATTTCAACACCACTTTGCTTGGTCATTTTTATTATAAAATTTTCTAAAAGGCAAAGGGATCGTATACTTCGCATACTTGAAAGATAAACAAACAAATGTGCACACACAAATTTATAATTTGATTTTTGAATACTGAAGAAATGTGACATGATAATGAATTCATGGTCGGGAAAACGGGGTTAAGGAGATGCCTGTTCAATGGATTTGGATGAGCTCACAAGTGAAAAGAGAAGCAGTTTAGGCGACTGATTCAAGGTTTTTAGTGGAGTTCCAAAAGAAACCTCTTCTAGGAGTTCTGACATTATTATTTTACACTGGCAGATCTTAATTGCGAGGAATTAGTTTGCAATACATTGAGGATGAGGAGTAATTTTAAGAATGGGAAAGAACCTGGAGGTGTGAATATCATTAAACGAAAAATTAAAAATAATGAATGTGGGATTTTGAGACCGAGATACTTGCCAGAGAAAGGAGAGAGAGAATTTCAATACTGCGGGTTCAATGTTTCCTGGAACTGAGGCATTCTTTCCTTATCATTGAATTTGTATTAGCCGTCCCTTGTGAATTGACGAATGCTGAGATGTGACACCAAATTTCGAATTAAGTATGCTTCCCGGCCTTATGTCAAAAGGCCAATTTACGACTTTGTAAATGAGATACATGAAAGTAATTTATAGGAGGTACAGCTGGACAAAAACGAAACAATAAAAGAAGCTGCGGTACCAGCGCTACAAAGTAGCACGCTTAAAGTCATAAATGCATCGAGATTGCTGAGGCAGGGCATGGCAAATTCTCTGGCATGAAAAGTGAGAAACAAGTTCGCATGGTTCTTTGAAGCACGTCTCTCTCTCTCTCTCTCTCTCTCTCTCTCTCTCTCTCTCTCTCTCTCTCTCTCTCTCTCTCTCTCTCTCAAGGCTTTTCAATAAGAACAGGAAGGAAAGTATTGAAAATGTAGAAAGAGAATGCGTCAGTTAAAGTAGCCTTAAAACTACATTCAGAAGCCTTTAGTAATCTCCCAGCCTACATCCATAGTTAACATTCGATGAATTTTCGTCATGCACACCGATTCATAACTGAAACACTTATTGCACGTTTTCTTAGTTATATTCTAACAACATTTATTCTGATTTCTCAATAACGATTGTTTTCAATCCCATTGCTAAAATAGATTTGATTTCTGACAATGTGTACACATAAATTGACCACTAACATCTTGACAGGAATTTTATGATACGCTGGAATTTTAACAGACATAAAAAAAAAAGCTTAAGGAAAATAAGTCTCTGTTAGAAGACGGTATATTCGTCCCATGCTCAAACATTTTGAAATCAATGATGCTTACTGTACACTTTCCACAAATATACGAAATACATTTGCTAGCAGAGGAATTATTCTCAAGTTGTGTTTCAAAGGAGTTTATGAGTAGCACAGAAAATCGGTGAATTGCGCCAAAGACAAAACCTTGTGAACTGTACTATAAGAATTGATGACGGATGTACTGTGCGGTGATGCTGTATGACTGACTGACCTTTTGTAATTATACATGCAGAGCAGCAATTTGCACACACACACACACACACACACATATAAAAGGTTGTGAGTAATTTCACACATGTCATTCTTCACACCGAAATACTAAGCCACAGACAACCCATTAATATCGGACACACCACTTTACCTACAGGATAATATACGCCCAAAGGAAATTGTATATAATTACGCCTAACCTGACTGTTGTTGAACACTTACAAATAGACAGAGTCATACATAAAGATTTCAATCAAATATCTGTAGTTTTTTTAATGTGGTTTTGCTTTTTTCTTGTTATTAAAAATGTATTTTTGAAAGGAGAGAGAGAGAGAGAGAGAGAGAGAGAGAGAGAGAGAGAGAGAGAGAGAGAGAGAGGGGTACGTTGCTATTTTGGTGAGAAGGGACCTGGTGAGTCTCTCTATCTCTCAAACGCCTGACTACGATTGCTGCCCAGATTCCGAACGGGATAACGAAACAGGGCTGTGTACGTGCATTCTTCCCCTATTATTTTTTATCATACTGTATTTTTACTGGGTTAGGTAAGGGAGAAGCTATGGTATCTTAACCTTTCAGACATCGTGAAAACAGTGTAAAGAAGAAAACAATAATTTTTCAACATAGAATCTTATAGATACGTAACACGTTATGCACAGAATTGCTCATGTTCAATTTGTGAAAACCCAGTCCTTTTGAGGACGTCCAAATGAAGGCGTCAGATCGCCATCTGTTCCAGTCCTCTATCGTTCTCTCTAAACGTCGAGTCTTACTGAGATTTCCAACCAGACTTAACAGAAATGACAGTGGTCAGACTCTCGAAGGCACTCCGAGGACAGTCATTTCCTTGATATACTATCGCATAATTGTCGGCATTCGAGTGGCCGGCCTGACAGACATCAGAGCTGGTACGCTCTTTTGTAAACCAAAATTTCGAGAATTCCTTGTCGGTTTAGGAGTGGGCTGCTAAGTGTGGACTTTTCAGCTGGCTTTATTTTGTAACTTTTTCGTAGGTCTTAATCGTTCTCCATCAGATGTCTACCATTTCATCCATATAACTATGTTGTTACCTTGGATGTTTTTGTTTAAACTTTTAATTCTGTTTTATTTTTTAATTTTTAAAATATTTCGTGTTGGGAAAGTTAATGATATATATTAATAACATTACTGGCAGCCGGTCTATTTACATATCACATACACACGTATATATATATTATAGATATTTATATATATATATATATATATATATATATATATATATATATATATATATATATATATATATATATATATATATATATATATATATATATATATATACACACACTAGGTAATCTAGTAGAATTGAGAGCAAAGCCATTGGCGATACTTTTTACAGCTATTAAATGGTTTGTATTTAATTTTAAATGGTGTCTGTGCAATTATAGAGACGCGCTTAAAATTAAGTAAATTATTCCTCTCACTGTAACCTTAAACAATCAGTTGAATTGTTTTACTTCCAGTTGTATACCTAGGCTTCTACATACAAATAATTTAGACTACTCAAAACTTTTTATTTGATTATCACTCTAATTCATCGATTTAACAGTATTGTTTAATTTCGATATTATTTTGGATTTTTTACGGTGCACTTATGATGCACGTTTTGTTAAAGAGTATTTATGCTTCCTAGGTAGCCTGATGATGAAGTATGTCATCTAATCAGAACTGCGATGCTGTATGGTTCAGGAAAAGAAAGGATGAACAGAAGCGGGAGTAAACAGAGGGGAGGATGCTAAGGTGGATTTTGGGTATTTCACTGCGTGAGTGGCTAGGAAATAAAGAAATGATAAAGATTGCAGATATGATAAGAGTCAAGATTGAGATGGTTTGGACGTGAGGTAAGGTTGAGTGAGGAGGAAGGAGTGAAGAAGGTTTGGATAGAACCAGATTTGGGTAGGTAAAGAGGGAGGCAAAGGATTAGATGGAGTGAGAAAGGATTTGGGGAAATAAAGATTTAGCAGAGAAAGATACATATGAGAGAAATAAGGTGGAGAAGATGCAGCCCGGCGACAGACCCCTTAGCTTAGGGATAGCAGTGGTGATGATGGAGAAGACTATGAAAGTAGTGACTTTAATAAAATGTTTGCTCTTGGTCTTCCTGTTCCTTGTTTGAGCTAGGTGATGGTGGGCGAGCTGCTGTGCGTAAATGAAACAGCTGATGTTTGGAAATTTTTCATCATTCATCAGTTGTTCACTTTGTTTTTAGCATTTAAAAGAGGATTTTAACTTTGACTTTATATATCTATACTGTATATTTCCAATGGCACATGAATAATTTTTGGTGTGTTCTGACTTTCAGAACCTAAATGACAGCTTCGAGTCCAAGGAGGAAGAGAGGAGATGACGTCTACCTTAGTAAGTAAACTTTACCTGATGAAGCACCAGGTTCTGATAATGCGAAAGCCTACTTACTTCTTTGCTAATATGCAACCTATTGTGCAACCCACTATGCAATTAGTATCCAAGAATTATATTCATATCATGAATATAATTATACCTCTGTCATAAGCATTAACTCAATCTTCAATGAAATCATATATCACCGGAAATTTTATCTTTCGTATTATTTATTGGAGTTTTGTTGAGGGGTTTGCTGCACATTGTTAAATATTTAACTATTTTTTCGGATAGTTCTGCTATCATCAGTTTTCTCTCAGTATCACATCCCATTAGCACAGTGTTAATACATGGAAACATGTATTATGATTTCTAATATCGCTGCTGATACATAAATGAAGTTATACTATATGTTTGTTTCTGTAAATTAATGCGAATCATAGGAAAATAATTATTATGATTCGAATATGCTGCTCAGTGTAAGTAAATATAACATTATAAAGGGGAAATGGCAAGAAATCTCACACGAAGTTTGCATTATAAGTTTGTTTAAGTTCTTAAGATTGCATTAGTGTGGTTTGTCCAGTCGCTAATTCTAAAACTACCGACTCTTTGAGGCCACTGTGTGTACTCCTCTCTTTATTTCCTTTCCTTATCATTTTTGCGTTAACAAAAATGAAGTGAACAATTTTCAGGTAATCGGGGAACATGAAGCTTCTTCGCTATCGCTTCTTATATACAGAATGTTAAGACTGGTTTGAAATGCAAAATTTAATGGGGCAAACTGGAAATCATGTCAATCAATCAATCATTCCCTGTGGCACCCATGGGAATGCACAAGGCTTCGATGAACTCACGCCACCACGTTCTGCCCTGGACTAACTCCTCAAGATCTCCCCGACACTCGTCTCATGCTTTCTACCTCATTGTCCTCAACCACGTCTCCTTTGGCCAATCTCTACCTCTTCTACCAAAGGCAACCCACCCTGGTGTATCTCGTACTATTCCTTGTCTTCTATACAACTGGCCTAGCCACTCCCAATGTTAGAACCTAACATACTCATCGACTGGGCTGCACCCCCGTTACTTCTCTAATTCTGTTATTTGATATTCTATCCTTCTAATTAATTCCTAATATTCTTCTGAGCGCCTTATTTTCAAATGACAAGAATTTATTATCCGAAGTCACTGTACTGTACCATGGATCCTAATCATAAAGTCTCACTATAACGTGTGTGTGTGTGTATCTATACATATACTTGTACATATATATATACATATATATATACATACATATATTTACACACGTATACATACATGCATACACACATATATGTATGTATATATACACACATATCTGTGTATGCATATATATATATATATATATATATATATATATATATATATATATATATATATATATATAAAATAGAGAGAAATCACACATACTTCATTTGCCTAACTTTCACAGTAAGGTATCAGATGTTCAAGTAGTCATTGATTTCTTTACGGACACTGATAGAATGCACACTAACATTGTCATACGAAACCGGGCTACTGTGTTTGGTTTTGATTCAACTTTTTATCACTTCAGAAATATATAGTAATTCCTGGTCTGGGTACTTTGGTGGGCATTTAGTTTTTAGATGTCGGAATTAATATGATATTGAAATATGGTCTGGCCCTAATCTTTTCTTTGTGGAACTCAGTTTAAGGATTCAAAATATATAATTAGTATCATTCTATACGCCTATCTTTTACGTGCATGTAATAAGCCATATCTGCATAAACATTAGTGAAAGGTAACGGTACGAGGTTAAGTTGATGATACTGTCGTTCATTTTCGTCATGTGTTTATACCAGAGAATATCAACCATAATTTAGGAACTTGTATACATATGATAATAGTAATTTAAATAACATTAAATTGCCGTAATATTGTATTAGTTAGAGTATTATGAGAAGTAATTGTTATTATTATTTTTGGTTGGAAATGATAAAGTAAAGATTCATGCAGGAAGACAAGGTTTCACCGAGACTGAATGGTGGTTCCCTTTACAGTGACATTGGCATTTAGATATACTAAGCTTATCTTATTTTCTGTCACTCATATTGTCTTCCCTCTCTTGAATGACAGTCTGAACATTTGCTTTTGTATATTGACTTTGTTAAAGTTGTGGGGTTAAAATTTTCATTTGCATATCCAATACAAAAATAACAGCCGTATATTTTTACTTGCTTTTTCTTCGCGAATACCTTTGTCAAAGATTCAGTAAATTATTATCTTGGTCCTTAAAGAGGGTGAACAACAAGAAATTGTTTACCTCTGCATGCAAGCTGAATATATGAGCCTTATATCCACTCTGTTTTTTTTTTGTTGCATCTCAGAAACATGTAACAACTCCGTTTGATGTAAAATAACGTTGTACATGTTCCTAGGTTAGATTTTAAGTTTGAATAGCATTAACGAAGGTACTGTTTCATTACCAAATGTGACGGAAACTTTCACTTGCAAAACAATGTAATTTTTTTTATATCACATTTGAATTGTCTGTCAGAAGATGAACATTTCCGTGTGTAGGTACCAACTGCCGCACGAATTTAAAAAGTCAACTTATTAGTGGACATTCTTCTAGACGCCATCATCAAATAAAGAATAACGTAGAGAGACAGATTGAATGTCCTTTTATGGCGAGGAGAGCATGTGGAAGATATCTCTTCCACTCGTCACGTCTCCCTCTCTTTTTCCCTTTACTGTTTATACTAATGAGACTGCATTGCTCACCATTTGGGTAACTTCCATTCCGGCTACTCTTCGTCATTGTCATGGCTGACCTTGACCAACTTTGTTTTGTGATGTTTCTTCAGGTAAAGATTTTTTTAGGCCATGTTTTAATTACAAATCTTCAATTGGAGTCGGTTCGAAGGAGGAAGATTGCAAACTTCACAAAACTAGAAAGGAGAGAGGTTTATTAGTATGACAACGGAATGTTGCCTTGCAAAATATGTATGTATGCGCGAGATGTCCAGAACAATCGTGCACACACACACACACACACACACACACACACACACACACACACACACACACACACACACACACACACACACAAGCATCTTGGCACTTTATTGAGTGCACACCAGCAGCGCTATTTTCCAGAAGTTTCTCCTTGAAGTGCATCACCTTTTTCTTATACCACAAGAATCATATTCTTTCCCCATTAGCTGGTCCCATTTCCTACTTTATTTTATATTATATATATAATATATATATGACACACACACACACACACACATATATATATATATATATATATATATATATATATATATATATATATATATATATATATATACACACATACACATACACATATATATAGTCTCAGTATTGGGTTGCAACTTGGAAATTTTAGTTTGATAATGAATGATATTGCAAAGTCCACGTAGTACATGTTATTTAGCAAGCCTTTGAGGTATATAATTTCATCATTAGGCTGAAATTATTGACAAAACATGAAAATCGTTAATAATTAAACAAAATGAATTGTCCTGTTTAATCTTAACGGAATGGATGAAACAAATAAAAACGTACAAAACTAAGAATGTAAATGCGCTCTTAGATTATGAAACTAAAAACTAAAAAGAATAGAAAGTACAAATTAAAATGACAAACATAAAAATACAAAAGTAAAATGAAAAGAAAATGCAAACTAAAATGCCAAGTAAAATTGCCGGTGACCCGTTCTATACGTTCTAAAAAACAAAATTAATCATGTGGATGCTAATTGTATACCAGACAAGTTGTTATTCAGTTCCGGTTTCATCATCTTTGTCAATAACGACTCAGAAATTAGGTCTTGTCTGTTTGAGCGAAAAGACTATAGCGCAAATTGGATGTTAAACGACATTTGTACCTTAATGTTTGTATATAAAATGTCACGGAGATGTGATAAAAAAGTAATAAAAATAGCTACATTGTCCAAACATACCAATCGGCTGTCATGGTGGGGGTGGGTTGATGCCGACGCAGAGTACAAATTTCCGCACTTGACGGGGGTAAGTATGGCAGAGTCGGCATTAACTTATGCCTCTCTTGATAGTCATATGGTTTTGAACGGCAACTAGGAGTCGTTGGCTCGTACTGTCGAGAGTTCGAGTCACTTAGGTACCAAACCATCACTTATAATTCTCCTTTGGTGATATTCCCGAAGTAACGCGAATTGGATATTTAACAACATTTGTAGCCTAATGTTTGTATATAAACTGTCACGGGGTGTGATAGAAAATTCATAAAAAGACCATGTTCCAAACGTACCTATCGGTTGCTATCATGGGGGTGGGTTGATGCTGACGCTTAGTGGGGTGGCTTAACCCCGAAATTGGGTCATACCGTTGCAGAGCGATAAAAGCACCAAATTTGGCATGTATCTTCTCTACATCCCAGAAAATGATTTTAGAGTGGGAGCTCAAAAATTAAAGTTCCCTAAGTCGGTCGAATTCAAGATGGCGTCCAAGATGGCTGCTCAGACCACCTTCACCCATGGTTTGGTCAATAATAGTACTATTTTATGGGGCAAGACCTCATTTCCATGGTTTTCGTGCTCAAGAAATTCAAAATTACGGTTCCAAATAGATATTAGGGCTTCTTAAATAGAAATAATACAATAAGAGGAAACAAAAATTGACATACTAGCTAATCATGACTTTTTAACTTAGGTAGAAAGACTGTCGTATACACAAAAAATTTCCCCTCTAGAATTTATATCATAATATTGTTCATGTTATGAAAAATCAATTAGTCAGGGCTGAATGTGATAACAATAGTCTATTTAGCACATTTGCATTTGCATAAAGGTGTGCATTGCAGATTAGCTTGTGAACACTTACATCTTGAGCAAATTCCTGAACAGCCACATTTCACCAGGAGCTGGCACGCCTTAGAAAAGTTCTGGCACTGACATCCACACTGGCTGCCATTGGTTCCCCACTTTCTTCCAAGCAAAGTCATCAGGTTTGGGTAATGACATTTGTAAAGAATGTCTGCTTTGCTCATTCTGGTGTGTGTGTTTGACTTCATTTTTTGCGTTAAACATAATAGCTTGAGTAACTGTCATGCATGCTTGGGGTTCCTTGCCCTGCTGGTCATCCAGTTGTGTGCCATGTAAAATCATTAATACAAGAGCCTTGAGGCTAGCAGGCACTGAAGCTTCTTGGCATCCAGATGCGAATGACCCTGTAAAGTTGTAAGTGTCATGCTGGAATATGTCTCGTCTGATGATATTTGCAACCTTTCATATGGCGTAGGCATCCTCGGTGTAGTCTCATTTCTTGAGAGCATCTCTTATCATGGTTCTCATTCCAGTTTCAAATATTATAATGGTGTTTCGCCCATCAAACTGTTCCTGTGCTTCTGGAAGACTTTTCAAGAGTTGTTCTTTCAGTCTTGTCTTGTTGATGGCTTTATGAATGCCCATACTCTGCAGGTGGCTGATATACATTCCATGTAGTTCTGTGAGTTTTAAACAGGAGAGTACCACTTTCAACAGTCTTTCAATGTAATTTGTCAGTTCAAGAAACGCAACACTTTCATTCATCTTTTCAGTGAAATTTTCTTCTTTGGCATTACATTTTCTGGTGTGTGCCCTGTGCCCATTGCGGAGTGCAACAAAACATTTCTGATGTTACATTGCCTCTGTTGCTGTCAAGTCTCCCATGGCCATCCGTGACAGGAGTTCTGAATCCTGGAGATCAGTTACCATGGCCCGAACACCAACACCAGCATCAGCATCAAAGGTGCTAAAGTTGTGAAGCTGTCCAATTTAATTTCCTTTAGTACAGAAGATGCAAACTTGTTTATCTAAAGATGCACGCTTGCCAGATCTCTGTGTGACTTGTATCGAGGCAGACCTTTTTCTTTTCTTGGCTTTACTAACCTTGGTGTTGTTAAATTTCAAATGACATCCTTTGTGCCGCGACGCATGGTTTTCAGCCAAAATGTCAGGACTTACATCATTGCTAAATAATAATTGAACTGGCAGAGCATCAATTGTGTGGAATTCCTCAACATTTTTCAAAAACGTTTCATAGGTTTCTTTTTTTCTCATCATGCGTTCCTGAGGCACTGTTCATTGGACATTTCAATGGCTCTTGAGATGCTTCTTGACATACTATGCACTTTGTTCAATCCATGACTATCATCTGTCTGAAAAGAAATCACTATTAATTATAAATAATAATAATCGCAATAAAATCAAAGTACTACATAATAATTCAGGCATATGGACAATAGAGACAATGTTTTCTTGTTTCTTTGGATTTTTTTTTTCAGTTTTCACGTAAAAACAGAGTAATCACCATTTTTTTCTATTATGAGTAATGTTTGCATCTGACACTAACGATAGCTGTGACCCCCAAAACATGGGTTTAGAATCAAACAGCATGCTCCCAGGCTAATTAGTTGTGGAGATATTCGCAATTTTCATTTACGGCGGCCATTTTGGACACCATCTTGAATTTTTCGATTCCTTTAAGTTTGTCATTTGGGCTCCCACCCTAATTTCAGCAAGGAGGTCCATGGTAATCACCATGCCAGGTTTCATGCTTTTATCCGCTTGGTAACAGTATTTCTTCTAAGTCACCCTACTGAAGTACAAATCCCCGTCGAATGGCATTAACTTATACCTCTCTTGATAGCCCAGTGGTTTTGAACGATGGCTGGAATTCCCCTATTTATCATTTATAATTCCCCTTTGGTGATATTCACGAAGTAACGCGAATTGGATATTAAATGACATTAGTAGCTTAATGCTTGTGCATATACAGTTTGTATATACTGTATATATATATATATATATATATATATATATATATATATATATATATATATATATATATATATATATATATGTATATATATATATATATATATATATATATATATATATATATATAAATTAGACAAATATAATGATATAATAATAGAATATATATGAAGAAATTAGACCAAAGAATGAGGTAATAATAGAATATCGGTTGCTAGATCCAAAGAATGATTGTGGAAGGCATCAGTAACGCTGCAAGAAAGCCAGTTAACAATAAAAGAATGAAGGACCCAAGGTACCTACTTGCTAGTGGGACAAAGTGGCACCCCGACAGAATGTGGAAACTGAAGCTTCGCAAGGCGAAAAGCACGAACTGTTTTTTGTGGCGTAGGGACTAGGATGTTAATAAAAATCCTTTCTTGAAATAAAACATACGGACGATGGTCAAACTTTTCATCTTTAGTTGATGGACTAATTCATAATTTCCGATGTGCAGAAAAGGAAAATACCTCTTCTGCCTGCAACTATCCCGGCAGAAGAACAGCATTCCATCAATGGTACAACAAAAGCCCTAGGTCACGTAACATTCATATCATTGTCTTTGCACATGTAGGACTCCTTGCATAAAATACTAAGTTCTCTGGAAGCATTAGATGATAAATTTTTAAGGGATGTGTGAATGAAAGGTTTGAGTATTGACAGTTGTTGTGAATTATTAGGTACATTGATGCTAGTGTAACGTGTATCATGGAACGCGAGCACAGAGCAAGATCAGCTAAGCATTACAGGGTGAGTTTTGTTAAAATTAAATCTTATGCATCAGTGACAACTCCACGTATAGATTCTTCTCATATATTTCACAGTAGATTCATTATACACTAAGAATACATGTACATATTCGTTACCGGGGTCTAAGCGATGTCAGGCAGGGCAGCCGATCGAGGTTACGGCCTACCCCACCGCCAAATCAAAGTCCTTCAAAGTAGGCACCGTGCTTACCCCATATAAAAATGGGAATAATAGCACGTTAAAACGAAGAAGAAGATTCATTATACACTAAGGGAGCTAAAATATGCAACGAGATTTTCAACGTCTTTATGCTGTCTATTCTTATTTTCTTCACCAACAATCATTTTCCCGATAAATGCTAAATCATCACATTCCATTGTGACTACCTTGTATAACACCAGCTTCACTAAAACTATCAGCAACAGCGCTCTGCTAATTGCTTTAAAAAAATTTGTAAATAAGGTTCAGAACATTTCCTCCGTCTCCACTATTCGAAAGCACGTCAGCTGCAAGGGGAGTTTCTCCGGACTAAACTGAATTGAACCGAGTAATATGGTTAATTAAGTCAAATGCGGTTCTAATAAAATATTAATTTCTATAAGTTCTGAACCATATCCACTGTTATCTTGGATTTAACTAGTCAGATCACAAAGACCATCATAGTACCTCTTTTACTGTCGGCTGACTAGCCCCAGGAAGCAAGTATCCAGATTCGACTTACTAATATAAGGCTCCAATAACAGCTTTTCAGCAACCTTAGTAATGACTGGTAAAGTGAAATTTGACGTCTAATTGTTAAACATACCATATATCTCAATCAGTCATTTGGGACGACAGGGTATTGCATAATTTCCTTTCATCAGGAGAAAATGTTATTTAGAAAGAAAAAAAAAATATTTAAAAAGGGAAAACGAAAAATGGTCGAGTTCGTGAGAAAAACAGACATCATTGTAAGACAATTTGAAAACATGTTTGGAACCCTTTTAACCGTTACTATCAAGTATATCTAGGATCTTTGGTATGTTTCTTGAACTAATAAGCAGGTTTAAGCAGAAGTGGCTGAAAAAGGCAAGTAATGTATACAGCGAAGTGTGCATGGAATAGCACAACTTTGTCCATAGGACTTGTCAGTATTTTTCAACGAAAGCCAACAAGGGAGGAATAGTGGGGGTGCTATACACAAGGCATGTCCAAGCTATAGATTAATAATTCATTCGGCTCGAACTGGTGTTATGGAGGAAGATCCGAGTTCCAGAACCTTTCCGTTGTTCTATCAAGAACAGCCAACATTGGTTTCTGCTCTTGTGTAAAATTTATGTGACTGACATATATTTTGCTCTCTCCCCTAAGGTATCGCTGTATAAATAGAAGTAGATGAGTTCATTATAGTTTGGATTAGTCAACTGACCTCGACAGCTGCAAGAACAGCTCAGATGAGCGGAGATAAATGTTCATTGTTTCTGATTTTGGAATTTGGCTCCTCAAAGCTTCGATTCGAGGCCATATTTAAAATGAGAACTATTTTCTTGTTATTTGGTATTCGGACTTCAAGTTAGAGAGAATCGTACTGAAATCGTTTCGAAAGGTGAAATTTACAAATTTCTTGCTGCTATTGTGTTAACGTAATTCTGGCAAATAAGACGTATTGTTTTAGTTTATACATGTTGTGTATGTTAGTTACGAGCAGGTGCTATAGTATGGGTAAACAGTATAATAGAAGACAAATGAGGAACGACAAAATTTGATGTTTAAATCCGAAGGAAAATGTGGATCTTCCTCTTGGAAGATGACTGGCTGTAACAGTAAGATTAAACAAGATAAGGGAGATAGTTCCAAATATTGACAGTCGGAGGAAAAGAACTGGTCAACGAACCGCGCAACAGAAGGATGACTGATTGTCACACTGAATGTAAGAATATGCGGCCTTACTTGTGTTACGAGGCCGCCTGAAAGGAGGAAATCTCCTTTCTGGTAGTTGTATGGTGACTTGTATGGAATTCCATGTGTATAAATATGTGGAAATGAGAGATGGAGTATTTATCTGCCTAAAAATGGGAACAACGTTCCAGCTGCCTACTTAGCACTGCTCAGAGAATTGAGGAAGACCTTATAGCACAAATAGAATGTCTTGTCATTTAGTGTATACTACTTAACCATTATTAACCATAAAGTGAGTTGGCTTTTTATTGTAATATCGTGCCATTCGCTCACTGATGGATTATGTATAATGTATACAACGCACAAATTCAGTATAAATCTTTGTGTGTTAGTATTCAAAATTCAAGGAAAATCTTATTATTTTCTTTGAAAGTAAATTGGTGGGCGAGACGAACTTATATGGCCATCTAATTTTCTTTCGTGTGTTTAAGGACACTGCACCGAGCACACTTAAAGTCATCGTGGGTTAATATATTGCATGAACACAAAGAAAATATTTAATCTGCGTTCAGTATGATGAAACCTTTCCGGCAAACTATTAAGATATAATCTAGTGGAGTCGGAAGTATTGGACATATTTAATCATTTACTGCTTATTTTTATTCAGATAATCACCCATCTCAGAAAGTATATTTTAAGTAGATGAATATGTATATATACACATAAATATATATTTATATATATATATATATATATATATATATATATATATATATATATATATATATATATATATATGTGTGTGGCATTCTTTATAATAATGAAGAGTGTAAAGCCACAAATATCGTTTAATATACCATTTACTATGCCAAAGAGAATTACAAAATGACAAGTTTTTTGTCCGCAGCAGGATTCGAACTGATGCCTGCTTTAGAAACGAGGACATTCGGTGACTTAAACTACTGACCCATCAAGAGAGATGGAGATGATAACGACTCTGCAGAACATATCGATCGAAATCAGGTTCTGTCCATAGAATCTCCACCATGATAGCTGATTGGTAAGTTTGTAACACTTGGCTAATTATGAATTTGTATATCCACACATATGTATATATAATTTATGCATGTATATTATATATATATATATACATATGTATAAAAGTATATATACTGTATATATATTATATATATAATACATATAATATATATACACTTTTATACATATGTATATACATGATTTATATGTGTGTAGATATATATATGTGTGTGTGTGTATATATATATATATATATATATATATATATATATATATATATATATATATATATATATATATATATATATATGTGTATATATATATATATAGATAGATAGATAGATAGATAGATGTAATGATAGCTGGGAGAATATTAACTTTGAATAACGTAAATAGAAAAGAGAGAAAAAGGAAATGAGAGAGAACCAGAGAAAAAGAGGGAGAGAATGAAATAATAATGAAATGAGAAGAGAGAGAGAGGGAGAATAGTGAAACAGGAAGTGTTATGATTGCATAGCCAAAACACGGGCACAAGTTTAATCTATGGAAACCATTAAGGAATGTTTACACGTCTTACCTGTGTGTTTACTGTTCCACTCTCGCCGGAAACTAAGACTTCCCGTGGCGTCATAAGTCCCCTACTTCATAGGAGTTAATTCATCTGATTACACCCAGAAGGACATCGTTAGATAATCTCAGCCTATTAGATATCTAACAAGGCGGGACAGGAGCTATTGCCCTCCTGTTGATGGGATGGGCATTTCCTTTGAAAACCTTGAAGAAGGCAAGGAGAACAAAAAGAAAGGAGAACAGAGCAGATAGAAAAAGAAACAGAGGAGTGAGGTCGAGGGCTCTCATCAGTTGTGGGTTGAGAAGAAAGCAAGGCTCACACTTCGATTCGTATTCATACTACTTAACTTGTATATATATTTAACTTGTATATGTACAGTGTTATTTTTACTAGAGTGATGATGAAGTAAGAAAACTACACTGTCTTCCTAAAACCTCCTGGAACTCAAAAGCTACTATAACAACAAAGCCAGAAACGATAAAGCAACTAAAGGAAATAATAAACTTCTTTACATGGGCAACGAATAAAATAAATAATAAGAAAGGAACACCGTAACAAAAGGCGCTAAAGAAACATAGCATTTGAAGGCGATCAAAGAATTACAAAAAGAACAAAATATCGCATATATTTATGTTGCATGTATGTATGTGTGTGTGTGTGTATGTGTATGTTATCCGTATGGCTTACAACGTTAATCATTGACAAACTATTACTTTTGAAAATCTTTTTCTGGCGTTATTGTGAGATAACATAATGAGATTTTGTTATCTATGTTTATTGACCCTGAACATTTTGATAAAATGATTTTCCTTCCAAGGTCATAGGTGTGTGTTATAAAAGTTAATTTGTTCACTTAAAATACATCAGGACTATCAATTTATTTTTGTAATTCTCTCTATTCACTAATGGGCAATTAAAAAAAGTTTCTCGATCATCGAAAGTTAAGAATAAAAGGATTTATCAAAACCTAAAAAATTAGGGCATGAGAGGAAAGAACTATATATCATCAGAATAATGACATCTTAATCTTCTGTTTGATTGCAGAATAAATGCATTATACAAGATCTGCTTGAATAGCTCACATACTTGTTAGGAAGTTGTTGATACGTCACTGGAAGTGAAAGCGAACAGAAGAGGAAGACACACATCAAGGAAATGAGTTCATCATTCTTGAAGTTACGAGAAGTATGATTTTAAAAAATCCCATAGAAGAATATGAATGTTTTGAACATGCATTATATATTAATATAAACACACACACACACACACACATATATATAAAGAGAGAGAGAGAGAGAGAGAGAGAGAGAGAGAGAGAGAGAGAGAGAGAGAGAGAGAGAGAGAGAGAGAGAGAGAGAGAATATTTATAGAAGAATGATCTTGATGAAAAATAAAAAAATTTAGTAGACAGAACAATGATTGCCATCAAGCACCTGCGTTATTTGTTATGTTTGCAAAATGATGATATGCTTCAACCCGTCCCCCACTTTTTTTTTCTTTTTTTAAGGAAATGAACTTCATAAATTTTGTAATTGCATGGTGTCGCTGGCTTATGGCTTATAAAGAGTTCTCGAAAATTTTGGATATTGGCCATGATTGAATTTATTCTAAGGTCTTTCAGGTTTGTTTATATTATTTGCGTGATTTCAACTTTTTCCACTTGTAGTCGAGTTGCCAACATAGTGAACCTATGAATGTTCTAAAGTACAAGGTTTCGTGGTTTCTTTGCATTCCTTGGGTGTTTTCGTGATATTTTAGAGAGGTTGTCAATTTGACGACCTTGGGCAACTTTTGTTATAAGGCAAAATAGTCCGCCATTAGGGAAAAAACAACTTTTCTCAATAACTCTGGATCTAAGCACGGAAATGAGAAGATAATGGTGCCTGACTCCATGTTTTTGAGGTCAAGGATGAAGATAAAAGCATTAGATATATTGTATCTTGCATTTCTAGTATTTTAATGTCAAATTTTTTATGTAAAATGGATTTAAATTGATTCAAAACAAAGCAGATCTCACTCGGTAAAACTGAAAATTTACTAGATAGGCTATACTTCTTAAGAATATATAAAAACAGACCACTACTGTAAGCTATTAAAAATTCTAAGGTAATGAAGTACTTTGCAAGGCCAAAATGACTCTAAAAATACATATGTAGTAGTGTGTTTCATGAACATTCCTAATATATACATAGATAAGAAAAAAGGCCTAGACAGACATAAAAAATGGTTAAGACAAACATGCTGACGAGTCTTGCAAGCAAGACGAAAGTCAAGAAAATTATTTGTTCTAATTAATTATCATCAACATCATAGATATCAGGACCATCAGTTTCTTCCAGCAGATCTAGTTTCATAAGAAAAGGGTTTTAGCATCCATCCACACCTCCACACACGCAGTACACACTGCAAGATATTTTAATTTGTGACAAGAACAAGTTGTATAACTACAGGCTTTGCCTCTTGCTTTGCAGCCACAACTAAGTACGTCTATCAAACCAGGAGGGGGCTGGTGCAATAGCAGCAATAGCAGGGGATGGTGTTTTATATTTCACATTCCATCCAAATTTTTCAATATCTACCGTTGGGGGTCGTGGCTGATCAGCCGCTTTCCATAATATAATTTGAAGGCGCGCTCTCTGTACATGGAGGAACAGGTTGGCATTTGTGGGAGGCAAGGCCATGATTCGCAATGGTTTTCCGTTTTTCCTTGTGTAAATCTTATGGCGGGCTGCATTCATCGAGATACAATGCTGCAAAGAATTCCTGTCCTGCTTTCTTAAGATCATTTTCGGTAGCATTTTCCTCACCAAGTATTTCATCCAGTGCAGGGAAATTTCCTGACAGCAAGATATTTAGAGCACTTATTTTCCCTTTACTGAATGGATATGATACATTATCACAACCGGTCAGTGAATGCATGCCCAACAACTGCAAACATTTAGGACTTAACTTTTTGCAAGTCTCATTTATATTAATGACTTCTCCATTCCAACAGTCCATTTGGACCTCACGTTTTGAATGCAATTCAGCTTTCCAAACCCAGTAAATTAGCAGAACCAGCACATCAGTATCATTACTAAGAACTCTGATTATTTTGCTGCTTTCTGCTACTTGTAGCAAGTATGTGATCATTGTAATATCAGCTTCCTCTTGTAAAAAGGCACCACTACTTTGACTTTCTAAACTTTAGAGAGTCAAAGGTATATCACTTCCAAAGCTGATAGAGGATGTTAATGCTGAAAGCTTCTTTTTGTTGTTTTTGTTCTTCATAATGGCATCTCTACTAGGGAGTTGACTGGTAAGGGTAAGGTTGTAGCTTGTAGTACTTTCACTACCATGTCTCCGTCTCTCATGGTTCTTGCTTGAAAGGTCATCGTACTTATCAAATACCAGCATGTTTTCACAATTTTTGGGGTATTTAGAGAGGTAACTCTTCATGCTGTCAACAGGCACAGTTACATCACCGCCATGAGGCCATGTTATGATAATGGAGAGGCTGTTGCGCATCCACGATGATAATATTGGGGGCTGGTGCGCTAGGCTGCAGAACACCAAGACGTTTGGTAAGAGCAGGTGTAGTGCCTTTGCATAAGCAACCGTACTCATCAATAAGAGATGATGGGACTGCACATAATTCATACTGAAAATTGTTTTCCAAGTCAAAATCAGTCTGGTCTCCCACTTTGATGCCAAGCTTTAGGTGCTCCATAGTTTTTACTGAGTTGGAAATTTTTGAGTGAAATCCAGATGGTAGTGAATTACAGAATGATGCTACCATTTTCTCCCCAATTGCAATGCATCATGTACAATGACTTCGCTTGGTGCAACTTTACCATTCACTATATTACACAATAAGGGACTGTCAAGTTCAGGTGGATGGGAATGTTTATCTAATTCAGCAGCAATCCTTGAACGATCATCAGAATCAAGTTCTTTTCTTTTTTTTACCTTCTTCTTTATATTTCACCTGCATTGGTGATGTACGAGTATAGTCTTCCTCTGAATATAAATTTTCCATGGCATCCAAAAGGAAAGCAGAAATGGGAAATGAGTCAATCCATTCACTAACAAGCTCTGGGGATAATGTCATACCTCTCAATCCACCCTTTCCTGTCTTTATAGCTGTTTGTTCACCAAACTGATCACTTGACACAGAATTCCAATACCACCGTTGTGCTGACACACATGTGCACCAGCAATTAGGTCCGTCTTAACGTCTTCTGGCAAGTTGCGCATCTCTAGCAAGTACCAGGAGATATACCGAGCATAATGGATGTGACCTGCACTAAAAAAATAGGGCAACATTCGCTCAAGACAGCTGTTGAAATAGCTTCTGCACGAAGGATACTGATGAACTGATAGAGTTGGTTTGATAAAATTATCAACCCAGTGTTTCCCTGTTGGATGCTTTCTTACCTCATCCATATATGCTGATATTTCATTGAATGTTTTCTCACCATCTCTAAGAAAATTTTGCAATAAGACAACTGCCACATACGAAATGCCCTCATAGATCTCATCCATGCTTTTCCATTCATAATACTTGGTACATGCTCAAATGCAGATTCAACAAGAACATCCAAACCTGATCCTTTCATCAGTGCTCCAGTGCATCCTTGAAAAGACATAATAATGTGCATTGCCCCTGGAAAAATCATAACTTGTTTGAACCTTTCTGGCTCCCACCACTTTATTTGCTGAGCAACCATATACAACTGCATATCTATAGATATACAAGCATAAGTCATGCCCTGCTCAGCCAGCGAATGCTTCATGTATAGGAGTGACGTTAGCAATCAGATATACTGTACTAGCTTTTAGTGCTGGTAAACCTTGCCCTTTAGCCAGTTGATTGTTAAATCCAGACCACTCCATAGTCAGTGAGTTTAGACACTGGGTATCCCTTTGCTCAGCAGACCTAAGACTTTTCTCCTTTGCACATAAGTCTTCGTAAGGTATTCCGGAAGTTAATGGGACAAAAGAAGCGTTTACTTTCTTAGGCCCAATATAATGTTCCATTGTTATATGGTGCGTGATGGAAAGAGACTATGCAGCTGTTTTAGTCAACCGGGGAATAATAAGCTTCATGACTCCTACCTCACAAGTTTCTTTCTTAATTAAAGCAGCAGGATTCATCTGAAACTCATGAGCCATAACGTGTGTCTCACGACGTCCATTTGGAGTTGAGACCTGTAGGTCAAAGTTATCAAACCGTCCTAACACTGGTCCCATTTTCCGATTCATGCCCATAGCTTGATGAAATGAACTACTGTTGTAAATTCAGAAAACTGATTGCACATGCAAGGCCATTAGGAATTAGTCAAATCAATATACTATACATGCTTCATGCTTGAGACGTCTGCCTGTAAACAATTAACAATATATTAAAAAACCTTGTTCAACCCTGACTAAGTTAACAAAAAGCAATTACTGGTGATGGTTATAGCCTAATCGTCCATCTTGAGCTTTTTTTTTATTAATGAAGGCAAATATTTGAGGATATATTTTCACCGCCAGTTTCAGATTATATATATATATTATATATATATATATATATATATATATATATATATATATATATATATATATATATATATATATATATATATATATACATATATATATATATATATATATATATATATATATATATATATATATATATATATATATATATATATATATATATATATATATATATAATATATGTACATACATACATACATATATATATATATATATAATGTATGTATGTATATAATATATATATATATATATATATATATATATATATATATATATATATATACAGATGAGTTATTTCTGTATTTCCTTCAATAATTGGGTGTCTATGATTTGGACCTTATTTTTAGAAGATTTTCATAGTTATGTTGAATGATTCGATTTAATTCTTCGTAACTTATTTGAAGTTGTTTTCGTTATTTTTTTGTCAATAAAGTTTTAGTTTTGTGTCTAGTATCTCATTCCAGTAGACCTTAGAATTTAGCTAGGGGGCAATGAGTAACTTATGATGTGAAGAGGACAGACCAGCTGGCATAGCGAGTCGGCTCACGCTATCATGCATATCTCGGGAAAAGCGAGATACCAACCTCTGTTCTTAAAACAGAGACTTAAATAAAGTACAGGCCTCGAAACAGGCCTATAACATATGTAGAGAGAGAGAGAGAGAGAGAGAGAGAGAGAGAGAGAGAGAGAGAGAGAGAAACTCTTACAGAACTAGTCACTTACACCCTCTTACCATTATCACTATCGTTATTCATGTGCTTTATGTAGTCATTTAGTACATACATGAGCTATTAATTTTTATACTAAATATGCATAAGATAACATATTTAAGGGCTTTTATGTTAATTCTTGCCCTTGAAAACATGGGTTTAGACACCAAAATATTTTCGTTATGATTCTCCGGTAAAACGATATTTGCGAAATTAGATTTTGAGATAATGGCGGAATAAATGTGTACGTAGAAAATAATGCCCAAGATTGTTATTTTGACAGCCCACCTCAAATACCTTGGAATACCCATAGGATTGCATATCAAACTTAAAACCATATTCTATAGGAAATTCACAGGTTCCCTATAGAAGTCACTGAGGCGGCAAATGGACTATTGAATCCCTATATACAATAGATGGAAAGGCTGTAATAGCACCGGACAGGAAACCCAGTTAAAAAGCATGTGGATATTGTAAATGCAGGAATGTTGCTTGTGAAGGAGACAAGCTTTACTGCACAGGTCAGCCGCATGCATGAAATCAAGCTGTGAGTTTAGTCATTGTGATTGCAAATGAAACAAAATCCAGAGTAAGAACGGTTGTGGTGTAAAAGCCCCCAAAAAACTGTGGTTGGCGTTTGCCTTACAAGGAAATGATCACTAGGTACTCGTAGGTAATCAGAAAAAAAAAAATCTTATATAATGGGAGTTAGTGAGGTCGACAAGTAGTCCTTCTTCACCTTATAGGTGAGAAATTACTTCATCCAAAGTTATATTATCAATACTGGGACACTGACTTATCTCGCTACGGAACTTTTTTGTGGATTATATTCTTTATTTTTTAGTCTTTTTTTATTTGAGGAAAAGGAACGGGAACAGTTTTTGATATGTTAGCAACTTGTATTTTGCGGATCAATGTCGCATCTTATAAATATTAACTCTGTTCAAGGAAACACTACATTCCAAGAAGATCTCTCTTCATCTTTAATCTGTTCCTTTTGCTATCGAAAAAGCGAAAGTACTCATAGTTTTTGTGCATCGTTTTCTGACTTTAAAAAATCTCTTATCAAAATCCCTCACTTGAAGTGAACCAAACATAATCCTAAAATAAAAAAAAAAAAATATGAAGAGATAAATTGCGAGAGGAAACATCAGTATTTTTCGCATTAAAGAAACAAAAATCAGCGCTGGAGCCCGAGTCGACTGGTAAGGCGCGTGCCAAAGAAAGAAAGAAAAAAAGGAGAGCCTCTAACAAAGCCCTTACGTTACGGACAAAGAAAAATTCCATCTGCATAAATTTCAATAGGCGTGGCAATGTCGCTACCATGGCGAATAATCTGGCTCTCGTCCAGTTGGGGTGAAAGTAAACCATTAGAATCTCTTCTACATACACCTCTGGGATGGCGTTGGGGCCGTATTCAGGGTAGGGAGGGCAAGAAGCGGGAGTGCAACCCGCCCTTTGGGTTTGTAAGAAGAAGATAGCTTCTAATCATGCTCTTCAGATGTGCGAAAAACTAGTAAGGTAAGGAAGGAACACGATGAACCACTGAAGAATGGAATGATGCGTTATCAGTTATGACAGGAATGCGGGGGAAGTCTCGAGTGTTCCTTCACCATTATTCAATGACAAGTAGAAATGATAGGAAAAACCTTTGCGGAACAGAATTAAAAGAGAGAGAGAGAGGTGAAAATCGTGTGGTATTAGGATGGATATTCCTTTTTACGCACGTAAGTTGTAAAATGGGAACGGAGTTGAATAAATGCTATGAGAGAGAGAGAGAGAGAGAGAGAGAGAGAGAGAGAGAGAGAGAGAGAGAGAGAGAGAGAATGTTTGTCATTATCCAAATGAAAGGTGAGAAAAGATGGAGTGCAAATTCTTGAAGATATAGGTATGGAAGGTGAAAATAACGTTGGAAGTAATGGAAAAGTGGATGATAACAGTGGTAAAGATGATGGTGGTACCGTCTGAAGAGATTATCACTGCGGTAGTTAAGTCACTGTTGAAGGCAGCAGTGCCATTTGGGAGTAACGGATTCTGTTATCATAGTGATACTCTATAAAAAAAACATTCACCACAAGTTATTACGAATACATATTTTAGTCCCTCTCCAACGTGATATTTCATTTTTATTTTTATTTTATGTATTCACGAGCAACTCTGTACACTTAGGTTGTCCATTTATGAAAAAAAAGAATAATTAAGGAAAAAAAGTGCGTGGCTTAACACCTGATAAAGAGGAATCCACCTCATCCAATAGGAGGAATGGCTGAATTTTGGAAAAGCGGAAAGAGGAAAGAATCCTATGGACTGGCAGTAAAGAAAAGAGGTTACTGAAGTGACCAGTCCATAAAATGTTGATTTCTACAGAATTTTGGAAATGGTGGACAGAAGAGATTTTATAAATACCATCAGCGTACGGTCGTTCATTACATTGATAACCTTGATTAAATTCATACGGGAAGAGATGAAAGTACATCTAAAATATAGGCGTGGTTGTTCAGACAGGCGGCTAATGAAATGAATGTCAAACTTTTAGAAATTAAATGAAGAAGTGAATTTACAATCTTTGAACTAAATTCATCATCTCTTAAGATCAGAATTATTTATTTTCATTATGGCATTTTACCAAGTAATTCAGCTCCCATGTGAACATATAAGATGAAAAGCTAAATTTAATCAGTGTAAAACACACATGACATTGAATGAGGGAATAGAAAAAGAAATTAGAAGACAATGAGCTTAGCTGAATATACTATTAGCATGAGATCCACCAGTAAATAAGTACAAAAGATGTTTCAAATTGCATGCAAAATTGTAGTAAGTTAGTTGAAGACTGTTATATATTAATATGATATACAGACGATAAGAATAAGAAGTAGGCTCCCTATACTAGTTGAAGACTGTTATATATTAATATGATATACAGACAATAAGAATAAGAAGTAGGCTCCTATACTAGTTGAAGACTGTTATATATATATATATATATATATATATATATATATATATATATATATATATATATGATATACAGACAATAAGAATAAGAAGTAGGCTCCTATACTTACCATTAGAGGCTAGGGAAGGAGCGAATGTTGGGCCGTCAACAAAGAAGCCAATGAAAAGTTCCAGGAAAAGCTAGGTATCAGTCAACAGAATTCATGATTACTTCCTTATCCTAAAATCTGTCAAATGCCAAGAGCCGCAACAACGAAATCACAGTCAGATTGAGCAGAATTCTACTCGATAGGCAAGAAAGTTTAAGTCGACTCTCGATTCGTTCGTTTTAGGTTAAGCCAGCCTTGTGCCGACACGGGCTCTCGCTTTAGGGCAGTCCATAACGAGTAGATTATTCATTGCTAAAGTTTAACTTCATTCATTTCCTCAGACTTTGTCTCGTATACATAATGACAATCATGTATTCATGTTCTTGGAGAGATGTCGCTCATAACATCTTTAGCCTTTGTGGAAGTTTTCTGACTTGAACATATAATGACATTTTAATCTGAAAGAGAAGATTTTTTTTTTTTTAAGTACCGAATACTTTCTCGACTTGTCAAGTGTTGGTAACTTATAAATATTGGTACTTTCAGATAGTTGTTAACAAGATTTTTCATCCGAAAAGAATATTCCAATGAGAGTCTAAAAAAAAGACATTCGTTTGGTTGAGAAGATTACCAGTTCAATCTTTTTCATTCTTTTCTATCTGTACCTCATTAAGCAAGCGCTTGTTTCCCCATTCCTTTTTCTTCTCTCGAAACGTCTTGCAAAAGTGCATCACTTCATTTATTCGCAGATTAAATGAAAAAAAAAATTTCGAAAAGAAGAAATAACAAAAGCCAATATCTATACGTATGCAATTTTCCGTATGCGAGAAACGTGACGATGAAAAACAAGTGAAATTGAATTTGCGGTTATGTAACATATATCTAATTATTACGGCATCAGACGTAATAGCTTTCGTAAAGATTTTCGATGTTTCATTGTCATTCTTTTGCCTTCTTTTTTTTCTTGGTGAAGGAATGATTCAGCAGTGGAAGTTGGGGAATAACTCAAAGTGGAGGGAGTGGTTTTTTATTTCTTATGTATTTATTATAAATGAGAGGTCTGCTGCTCCTTGATTTTGGATTCCACTGTTCAGTTGTTAACTAAATAACACGCGTTGCGCCAACCATCTAACTATCTAACTGGTTTATTCAAGGACTTTGCATTGAAAGTTTAGTTCAACATTTTAAGTGTTATTAATTCTCTCTCTCTCTCTCTCTCTCTCTCTCTCTCTCTCTCTCTCTCTCTCTCTCTCTCTCTCTCTCTCTCTCTCTCTGTGTGTATATATATATATATATATATATATATATATATATATATATATATATATATATATATATATATATGTGTGTATGTATGTATGTATGCATGTGTGTATGCAAGCATGTATATATCAAAATATTTTTGCTAAATAATCTTTAGTCGCTAACTTAACATTTAGAACTACCAGATCTTAAATAAATATAATTGTGGTTAGTCAGTAAAAAGTATATTACTTTGGAACATTGTTTGCCTTTGACACAAACTCCGTAAGAATGGAAGTAATCATAATAAAAGATAAAATAATGCAGTTAAAGGGAACAAATTGGTGGACTTCATTCTTTCTTAGTTTATAAAAGTAACTAATTAGACTGACATAGTTTTCCCATTATAGCTTCTAGCCTCCCAGGTGGTTGAAGGCCAGGTTTTCATAATTTTCTCTTACCTTGGAAAATACTAAGTAAAATGAGATGTATCTGTAATTTCAGACGACTTTTTTCCTGTAGGCGTTGATTAGTATTGGTAGGTGGCAGTAAAATAATGAAGTAGGGTATCTGCAAAAGTTAGGACAGAGACTGAGTGTCTATGGAAGCCAGGGTAGAAATACTGTATACTAAGTCACTGTATGTAAACTCATCTATATAGAGGTAAAGCATGGGGATAAATTGCATGTGTAGTATATGTGGGATCTGCAAAAATTGAAAGGATGAGGAATGTGTAGATACGTATAATAAGCAGTAAAATGTTTAGTATATTGGGAAAGTTAAAACAGTACTTTCAAATTGTTTGGTAATACAGAAGAAATGGAGAACGATTGGCTGGTGAAAAGAGTTCATAATTCGTAAGTGTAAAGAGAATGAAGGAGAGATAAAAAAGTATACTGTATATATATGTAGGGTTTGGATTGGAAGAGCGTGAGCATGGAAGCTCGAGAGTGTGCGAGTAAGAGGTGAATGGCGCAGTGTCGAAGGGGAGGTTCGATGTTCTGAATATCAGCCCTGTAAGCAGGTCTATGAAAGCTGCTATTGTTGAGGAAGTGTTCTGCAAAGAGGGCTCTTTCATCAAAAGTAAGTATTCTGTTATTGGAAGCAGTACAGTGGTGTATATTATATATATATATATATATATATATATATATATATATATATATATATATATATATATATATCTATATGTATGTATATATATACATTTATATATACACAAAGGAAAGTGAAACAATGTAGCGGTTGCTAGGCCTCTCAACACACGGTCCTGTACTAGCAGACAAGAAAGCTTGTATAATTAACAGATGGCATACAAATATCCTGGGGATTATAAAGGAACAGATGCACCTGGAATCCAACACAGTTGAAAAATTAATGAATTCAACACAGCTGAAGAAACAAAGGTAAATCTTTAAGGGGTTTTACAAAACCCCTCAAAGATTTACCTTTGTTTTGGTAGGTCCACTAACTCTTCAACTGTGTTGAATTCCAGGTGCATCTGTTCCTTTATAATCCCCATCCTCAGGGATATTTGTAGGTCATCTGTCAGTTATACGAGCTTTCTTGTAAACGTACTTTTATATTTCTCATCAGTCTGCTAGTAATGGACTGTGTCGAAAGGCCTAGCAACCAATCCATTGTTTCACTTTCCTTTGTGGCATTTGCCTTTATTTATACATTCACGTCCACATCCACATTCAGTTATACATGCATGATTCAGTTATATATATATATGCATATATATATATATATATATATATATATATATATATATATATATATATATATATATATATATATATATATATATACTATATATTACTGTATATGCATTTGAGTGTGCGTGTGTGTTTGTATCTTTTCCTTTTAGAAGGGGTAACTCCAGGTGTCACCTTTTGGTTCACTGCGGATAATCTGAGATGAAGTTCCTAGACTCATATCCCTCGCACTCCTTATTTGTGACCCACAACAATCTGCTTACCAACAGGCACATAATTCGTCCACATGGTCCACAGAGGCACAGTCATCTTCAATAGATCATGCTAAATAGCTCCGCTACTCCCAGAAATCATACCTGGTTCTTCATGATGGGGAGACAAACATTCGAATCCCGTGACTGTGTTTTCCAGTGGGTGTGTGTGTAACTTTCAATGCTGTATGGATGTGACCCACTTTTTCTAATTTATATAATTTAGTATGAGGCAGCGGTAGGAAATCGAGTTCTCTCAAGAATTCATAGAAGCTGTAACCAGAATTACTAAAGCCAGGCATTTATGTCTAGTAAAAGTCCATGAGTAAAGAGTTAGGTGGAAAGTCTACTGAGATTTATAGACTTGTCAGTAGTCTAAAACAGACTTGGAGAAGAATATTAGTCTCGTAACGGGAGTGTACTCTCCAGCAAGAGGGCGCAAGAAGTTTGTGTATGAGAGAGAGAGAGAGAGAGAGAGAGAGAGAGAGAGAGAGAGAGAGAGACAGGTGTAGGAATAGACATGTAAGCAGATAGATTTCAAGAAAGAGAAGGATTCATAAAATAAACATGCAGATAAACAGATGAGGGAGACAGGCCGATACTCTTCACATAGGCAGGTGGACAGAGGGTTAACGAGAGGGCAAGACAGAGTATGAAAATTAAGTGCAGCCATATAGGTGGTCGGGATAAATCTCGTTTCCTTATTTTTATCTTAAGATGCAATGTGTATGCGGGTAATGATTTGAATGTAGATTAGAGATAATTTAGTCATTATTTATGCAGTCTTGTAATTAGTCCCGTCAAGTCTTGTCTGTTTTATTTATCTTCTAGTTGACTCTCATGGCATGACCTATATTTAACGAAATTACCTGGTAATGAAAAACATATATTGTAATGAAAATTAAAGTAGCATCATAATGAAATTCAATATATTTTGTTTTCACCTGTATACCTTTTCATCTTAAAGCTGATGACTTAAATGTTGTTAGCCTCTCTGTTTTCTACACGTATTTTTGTAGCAGGTTTCTACCACACTCCCTTTCTGCCCTGACTGTGACACTTTCCAGTCAATTACCCAGCAAGATCCATATTTATTGCTTAGATCAGGTACCATATACGTTCTGTCGAAACCAACCTAAATTGTGCTGCTGTATTCTTACGGATCTCGTTTTTTTCTCCAAGAACCTAGAGTGATGAGAAAAACATTACCGCAGAGTTGTATTTTCAGAAGTAACCATCACTGAATCATAGGTGTGATAAAGGCATTTAATAATCAAAACTTTGTTGAAATTTTAAAGAATTCTTCAGGAAATCAAACCTGCAAAGACATTTTGAGTCCCCGTTTTTTTATCTATTAGAAAAATGTTGAATACTATTTTGAAGAGAGTTTCAGAATTTGTAGCCATGGGTGTTTTTGAAAATGTAGTCTTTTTCAAGTAAATTTTTTTTTTTTTGTTAAGCACTTTTCAAAGTTATTGCCCCCTGTACGATGTTTTGAAACAAAGAGTAGTTCACTGGTTTTCTGCAAGTTATTTGAATTGCGGATGGCTTTAGTAATTGTTCATAAACTTGCGAAGTAATGTTAGTGCCAAGCTTTTAATGATTTCACCTTAGATGGTTTCCCCTAACTGGGCGTTGTTAAGGTCGAGGTATTTGGGCCAGCATCATTAATGTTTTATTAATACTTTCGGAAAGAGTATTTTAAAATATAGTCTCTCTGTTTGATATGTTACTCGTTTCGAATTTTCATGAAGTAGGAGTTCGTTCTTTAAAATTAATAATATGTAGGTCGTTAGCTGGATTATCATTTTGGTTCTGTTATGCAGTATTGTCGTGCTTTTTTATATATATACTTTTCATGGTTTTCAGACGCTCACGCGCGCGCATATATATATTTTATATAATATATATTGCAGAATTAATGTAATCGGATTGCCTTAAATTTATCGTCGGTGCACGTACAGGAAATAAAACTTAAAATTCACAAGTACTTGTATAAACGAATCCTTATATAATATTTTAGGAACAGGTGCTTCGATTAATTCTCGTTCAAGTCTCCCTCGACTTGGGACCACCTTGACGTGGTGAAGGGGCTCTTGAACCCCTGGAATGTGTTTCTGGGTTCGAGTCCAAGAGTCCTGCATATTACTAATTAATTTAGGTTGAATGTTGTGGCATTTTCTGCTTTTGGTAAAAATATTTATTTGACCTGATAAATAGGAAAAGGTATCATAGCTGGGACTGAAGTTTATTTACAGAGTTAATAGTAGGGACTGTGTTAGGATCATCAACTACCCGATAATATTTGAGCCTGAGGGATTCACATTGATAGTTAAAGGGCGGAACTATCCTGCTGAACTAGGCCGTGGGTTCCAGGGGTGGTCTGGTTCTGGGGATTGGTGTGCAGATCCATTTTAAAAGAAAATATACAGCATCCTCTCGCTATCTACCACATAGTGAAATCTTCCCCGCTGATGAATTTAAATCCCCTTATTCAACAGCATCCACGCCCTTTATTATTTTGGGAGATATGAATATTAGAAACCCTCTTTGAGGCTGTTATCATTGCCAATCAAAGAGGAAATTGCCTGTGTTCCATCACAGAAAGTGAAAATGTAGGAATCCTAAACCCAGGGGAGTCTACACATTTTCATGTTCAGACAGAGACACATTGTCAGCAAATGACTTATCAGTATGCAGTGATGGCTGCCTTATTGATTTCATTTGGAGAGAGAAACGATAGGTGTACTAGCGATCATTTTCCAACAGTAATGAATGTATCTTCAGATCCTCCATCTTCAGGGTTACCTAAGTGGAACGTTGGCAAAGCTGATTGGGAAACTTTCCAGTAACACAGCTCAATAGATGACTCGGTTGATGACTTTCCCTCCGTAGATGATGCTCTTGATTTTTTTCAGTGTGATTATTTTTTTGGCTGGTCTTTAATCGATACCTAGGACTTCAGTCATATTTGTCCGCTGGCCAGTTCCCTGGTGGTTTTGTAAATGTCAGGCAACTCATAACACTATGTCAGCTTTCATTAAAAATGCATCAGAGGAAACTTAGACAATTTTCATATCATCATTAAATTCAAAAATATCTCTGACTTAAGTTTGGAAGAGTTAGAAAAATAGCAGGCAAATTTACTACTTGTCAACCTCCAGTTATCAAGATGGAGGTTGAGAAGCAGCAGATCCCGGTTAGTGCCAAATGAGTTTACTAATCATTTTGCTAATGTTGCAAAGAAAAATGATGACAGACCCCATTCTGCCCAAAGAAGCGTAATGGAACAGTTAGAAATTTATTTTAATACATCAAGGAATGACCAATACAATGCACCTTTTACTCTAGGGGAATATGAATCAGCCTTAAGTAAGTGTAGTGAATCAGCTCCTGGACTGGATGATATAACATACTCATTGTTTAAGCATACACCAGGAAATACCAGAGTATTCATATTAAGCCTTCTCAATAGAATTTCTCGAGAACATATCTTCCCAAAGCTATGGGAGATGTTAAAATTACAATCATATGTGAAACCAGGGAAAGACCTTTTCAAGACATAGAATTATCGTCCCATTGCATTGACACCATATCTTTGTAAGATTATGGAAAAAATGGTAAATACACGTTTGATGTAGTACTTAGAACGTGGTAAATATTTGTCTGCTGCTCAGTTTAGTTTTTGAAGTATGCACCCCACAGTTAATGTATTGGTTTGAGTGGAATCTTCAATATATAAAGATTTTGCTAACAGTATCACTTCCCTATTTTCTTTGTTTTTGAGATGGCTTATGATACAACATGGATACGAAATTCTGAGGTAATTTACCTCTTTTTATAGTTTTTTTTGAAAAATAGACTATTTCAGGTTCAGGTTGGAGCAGCAATGTCAGATGTATTCAACCAAGGAGTGCCACAAGGAAGTGTTCTGAGTGTAACCTTGTTGACCTTAGCAATCAATGGGGTATCCAAAGTAATTCCCCCAGATGTAATCTATACTCTTCTTATTTATGACCTTTCAGTATCTTTTGCAGCAACAAGGATGGCATTGGCTGAACGCCGTCTTCAGCTCTGCATTGATAATATAGTAAATTAGGCTGAGATAAAAAGTTTTCAGTTTTCAGCTAGTAAAACGGTAACCATGCACTTTTGCCATATAAGAGGATTCCATCCTGATCGAAACCTGTTCATGCATGGGCAGAGAATTCCATTTGTTGGCGAAACCAGGTTTCTTGTGTTGATTTTTGATAGCAAGCTGATTTGGATTCCACATCTGAAATACATTAACACAAAATACTTTCCTGCAATGAATGTGCCGAAAGTTGTGTCCCACACTTCGTGGGGTGCTGACTGAACTCAAATGTTGAGACTATATAAATCCTTGGTCTTTTCAAAATTGACTTATGGGTGTGAAGTGTACACATCAGCAAAGCCTAGTAGCCTCAAAATGCTTCATTCAAATCACCATGGAGAAGTAAGATTGTCTACAGGAGCATTTAAGTTATCAAGTGAGAGCATGTTTGCAGACACTGGTGAGATGCCTCTGGATTTTCATTACCAACGTCTGATGGTTTGGAGTTGATTCAGATTTCAGAGGCTCCCTAAGTGCTTAATGAACATTTGTATAAGAAATGAAAGGCATTGGTAATTCGATGAAAATAACCCCAAGCAACCACAACCATTTGCTTTTAGAGTAAAACATATAACCCGTCAATTAAACATGCCAAGGAGGGAGACTTTACCAGCTAGATATTCTGTTAGCCTCCCCTGGAACCTTCCAGATTAAAATTCTGTAGATATTTTAATTTGACAAAAGCACAAATGTCCAATGAGGCAATGAAATCAATATTTTTAGATCATCCCTCCAAACATGACAACCCCATTGCAGTTTTCACAGATAGCTCAAAGTCGGCTTTGGAGTGTTTCCTGATGCAGAAAGAAGCATCTATTTGTACAGCAGAACTGCACGCGGTTTTAAAGGGCTTAAAGGAAATTTGTTGTCTGGAAATAGTTTTACTAGAATGGAAATAGTTTTACTATATATTGTGACTCAAGAAGTGTTCTTCAGTCTTCAGAATTTTTTAACTCTTAACAACCTTTGATTTTAGAGATACTGGAATGGATGTTGCTAGTGAAAAGGAGAGGTAAAGAATTAAATTTTGCCCGGTGCCTTCACATGTTGGGGTGGTTGGGAACGAGCAAGCTGAGTCAGCATCACCTCTCTAGAACCCAGGAGATGCCAACTACCAGTATAGGGATGTATATCTTCATGTATGTCAGAATATTAAAAACCGTCGGCAGTTCCTTTGGGAAAATATTGCAAAGAAAAAAAAACTCAGTATTACATCATTATTATCTCCTTGGTCATATCCCTATATGCCAAGGAGACAAGAAACGATGTATTGCAGGCTAATAAGGATTGAACACTCACTCACGAGTTCTTGGTGTCAGGTGAAACCATCCATTCTGCAAGGACTGTATTGTCCCTTTGACTGTGAGACATTGGTTGGTCGAATGCCCCAGTCTTTGTGTTCTAAGACTTAGGTTAGGTTCTTCTCTTGACAGAGATGGACATTTTATCCTTGCTGCGAGTCTCGGCGAGGATTCAGTATAGAGCAGTTATGTATCTTTGTTGGCAAGGCGTGCCTCCTTAACAAATTTGAAGTTATATACATATGCAGTTTGTGTTTATGTATGTATAGAGTATATGAACAAATATTATATATACATACATGTATATATATATATATTTATTTATTTATATTTTCAGATATTTCTTACATGAAACTTCTTTTAAACTTATTTTTTTGTATCTTTTAGTTTCCTATTTAATTTCACTACAGCTTCAATAACCTAAATGTGACACCAGTTTTAGTAGTCATAAATTAATCAGTTATCAAGCAATCTCATTCAAGATATTTTCAGAAGTTAATCTCTTTACTGGACACTTCTTTTTCGAGATATTTTCTGAAGTTAATCTCTTTACTGGATACTTCTTTTTCGAATACACCTATGGTTTTTGTTTGTTGGCTTGAGGGTCTATACTTATGACTTTCGTTGGGAGAGAGGGAAGATTCTCTTTTTATATGTTGCGAAGCTGTTGTATCAGCAGTGTACATCTGTAGTGAGCAGAGCAAAGACTATAATGCCATGTTAGCTTTTATTTGAGATTTGCCGAATTCTGTTTTGGGAAAAGGTAATTTGCAGCAGTGTAGATCATCCTGATACTATTCTGCAGGTATCTTTTGAATCCGGACTAGGATACGAAAAATTAACCTTTTTAATCAGATACTGTCTCAAATGAATTTCAAATGAAATTGTCATATGCAGCTTCTTCCAAACTCTGTGTTAATTGTGCTCAGTAATCACGACCATAAAGAGTAATTATTCAGATCCTTCCTTTGAGAAAATAAATATATATTTATTTAGGATAAATTATATTCATATCATATCTTTATTGGCAGATTAAGGGTATGTTTTAACAAATAATTTCTAATTTTGATGTTGAAACTAACTACAGCATTAACAACCTGCCAAAGGCTTTTATAGATGTAAAAGAATGTACTTATTTTAAAAACTGCTTTTTGACCTTCATATGGTTTGGCATACAGTCCCATTAAAAAACGTTATTATCTAAACGGAGTCCTTTATTATGTTTCTTTTGCCGACTAGGATACATGTGATATCGTACTTGAGAGAAGGAAAATGTACCCTTCCTAAAACCAGTTTACTTTGGAATCGGAAATGTTACTCGATACTCATACCTAGCATGTGTTATCATAAGGGTGCTTCCATCACAGTTTTAGAAATAACACTCGTACAGGCACATCAATCAATCTTTCTTTCTTTATATATATATATATATATATATATATATATATATATATATATATATATATATATATATATATATATATATATATATATATATATATATAAAATATATAAGACAAAATCCACGAAAGAAAGAGGAACAATGGAGTGCTGCAAGGCCTGTCGACTTGTCCTTTACTTAGCCGACTGAAGAAATATAAAAATAGGTTTACATAGAAAGCCCATATAAATGACAGATGGGGATTTCAAAGGAAAAAATATGTACCTGGAATCCAACACAATTGAAGAATTAGTAGAACTGCCAAAACAGGGTTAAATATTTAAGAGTTTTACAAAGGATTAGGATCAACCATTCAAAAGTAGGAACAGGACAATTTAAAGATTATACAAGGAGGTGACTGACCACCAAAAAATTTTATAAAAGTACAACTCAATAATTCACTTTTTTGTAAACAATAACAATTTTTGCCAGATGAACATTTAAAAAAAATTATATTAAATGTACGAATACATAGAAAATATATATAAGGGTAACTAATTTGTAATTAAGTCAGTGATTTTATTTTTTAGGTCATTCTTGAACATTTTTCTAATACAGGGTCCAAATAATACATGCCAGGTCTAAGGTTAAAATTACAGCTGGAAGTAAGCTGTATAATAACAGATTCCAAAAGATCCGGCAGTCACTAAACTTTCAGTCCAATTTATCTTGTGAGAGTTTTCACTTAAATGAATGAATATAGCATTGGATGTTTGTCCAGTTTTGAATAAATACTTATGTTGCTTAATACGTACATCTAAATCTCTGCTAGATTGGCCAATATAAAAAGAGGGGCAGTTCAAACATGGAATTTTATATGTTATGTAGTTGTTTTCTCTGGGGCTGTTTTTTATAAACATTCCTTTTAGTGTCTTATTATAGGAAAAAACGAGGTTAACATTAAAAAATTTTAACAATGATTTTATGTTTTCAAAGCCACTAAAATAAGGCAAGCTAAGAATGTTCTTAGGGGTTTCTTTCTCCATGTTACTTTCACTATAAAACTTTTTGTGGGTTTTATTATAACAAATATCTAGTAAATGTGAAGGATAACATAAATCTGTCACTATTTTTCTTATGTATTCGATTTCTTGATCCAATAACTGGGGACTGACAATGCGCAAAACTTGTAAAAACATAGAAGAAAAAATAGATATTTTGATATTAAGGTGATGGCCTATATAAAATGGACATGAGTTAAGTTGTTGGTTGGTTTCCTATAAATACTTCATTTGCATTTAAATGGTTCTCTGTGTATTAAAACATCTAAGAAACGGATGCAGTTGTACACTTGGATATGGTTTATCCTTCTTTATATCGAATAGACCCTCTGCTTTAATGATTGCATCGTCCCTATGTATATTTGAAAAATATCGTGATCTTCCTCAAAATCATGTTGACATAATTAAAGGCATTATTTATGGAACTACCAGAGTTAGGTATGAAAGTAATTTCCCTGCTTGCTATAAGAAAAGTTTGACCGATCTTAAAAAAGACAATAAAATCCACATCCCAAAAGCTGATGAAGTCGAGTAGTATTGTAATTTTAGACAAAGCTGACTACATATCACGTATGCAAGCCCCACTGGATGATGATACGACTTACAGAAAACAAAAAATCCCCTTGATCAAGTCATAAAAAATTTCAACAGCGTAGTGAAAAAAATCCTTAAAGATAAAAAAGAACTAATAGGTCAGTTGTCAGTAAAATTTCCCTCGTTATCTTACTTGTACGGATTAGTAAAAACGCACAAAGAAAATAATCTTGTGCGGCCCATTATCAGAACTGTTGGCTCAACATCATATAAACTTTCGAAATTTTTTACCAAGCTCTTGTCCCCGTTACTTGGAACTATCTCCGATTCTCACATATATAATTGTTTAGATTTAGTTGATAAATTAAACAAAATCACTTTTTGCCCCACTGATAGATTCGTTGGTTTTGATGTTTGTTCTCTTTTTACTAGAGTCCCTATAGATTCTATTTTAGAGTATCTTAGTAATGAACTAATCCATCATGAACTACCTCCACCTGTAAGTCATATTATTTCACTCACTAGGTTGTGCATTTGTGATTGTAAGTTTATATTCACTGATGAATTTTGCCAAGAAATATTTGGTATGGGAATGGGCAACCCTTTATCCCCTTTCCTCTCAAATTCGTATATGGAATTCTTTGAAGTACAATATTTACCTAATATCATTTATACTCCTTTAAAGTGGTATAGATATGTTGACGATATTGTAGCTGTTTTGCCTGCTGGTATTGATGTAAATGATTTACTCTCTAATTTGAATAACCAGGTACCATCCATTAAGTTTACTTTAGAATTAGAAAAAGATAATTGCCTCCCTTTCTTAGATGTTTTAATACATAGAGAACCATTTCAATGCAAATTCAGTATTTATAGGAAACCAACCAACAACTGAACTTACGTCCATTTTTTCTTCTATGTTTTTACGAGGTTTGCCAGTCCCCAGTAACTGGATCAAGAAATCGAATACATAAGGAAAATAGAGACAGATTTATGTTATCCTTCACATTTACTAGATATTTGTTATAATAAAACCCACAAAAGTTTATAGTGAAAGTAACATGGAGAAAGAAACCCCTAAGAACATTCTTAGCGTGCCTTATTTTAGTGTTTTGAAAACATAAAATCATTGTTAAAATTTTTAAATGTCAGCCTCATTTTTTCCTGTAATAACACACTAAAAGGAATGTTATTAAAAAAATAGCCCTAAAGAAAACAACATAATATATAAAATTCCATGTTTGGACTGCCCCTCTTTTTATATTGGCCAATCAAGCAAAGATTTAAATGTACGTATTAAGCAACATAAGTATTCATTCAAAACTGGACAAACATCCAAGGTTATATTCATTCATTTAAGTGAAAACTCTCACAGGATAAATTGGACTGAAAGTTCAGTGATTGCCAGATCGAAAGATTTCCCTCTAAGAAATCTCTTGGAATTCTCTATTATACCAGCTTACTTGCAGCTGTAATTTTAACCTTAGACCTGGCATGTATTATTTTGACCCCTGTATTAGAAAAATGCTCAAGAATGACCTAAAAGATAAAATCACTGACTTAATTACAAATTAGTTACCTTATATATATTTTCTTTGTACTCGTATGTTTAATATAATTTTTATTTGTAAAAATGTTCATTTTGCAAAAATTGTTACTGTTTAAAAAAAAAAGAATTACTGAGTTGTACTTTTGTAACATTTTTTGGTGGTCAGTCACCTCCTTGTATAATCTTTGAATTGTCCTCTCCCTACTTCTGAACTGTTGATCCTAATCCTTTGTAAAACCTCTTAAATATATAACCCTGTTTTGGCAGTTCTACTAATTCTTCAATTGTGTTGGATTCCAGGTACATATTTTTTCCGTTGTAATTCCCACCTGTCATTTATATAAGCTTTCTTCGTAAACTTATTTTTATATTTCTTCAGTCTGCTAAGTAAAGGACGACAAGTCGAAAGGCCTTGCAGCTCTCTATTGCTTCTCTTTCCTTCGTGGATTTTGTCTTTATTTATATATTGATCATGTTCCATATTTTCGTGATTCATTTAACATCCAATTCACTGTGACTTGGAAATAACTTACACCCTAGGGGAAATATAATTGTTAAGCACTTCGTCACCGGCAGGATTCGAACCGTTGCCTGATTTAAAATCAATGATAGATATTGACTTTGAACTTGAGGGTGTCAGTTATACTCGACGTATAGTGAATTGGTTATTGAATGATATTTGTGGCTTAATAATGGTGAATATAAAAAAAATTCATGCGTGCGTAAGTGATGAAGATTCATATGTATGTATGTATGTATGTATGTATGTATGCAAGTAACAAAGGCAGATAAGACTAATACAGTGGTAATAATGAATAAAAGCGACTATGCAAATAAAATAATGACATTTTTGAGTGTTAGTGAAAATTACACGAAATTGAGGTCAGATCCTATACAGACAGTGAACTCTCATTTTAGTAAACAAATTAAATCCATTTTAAAGGACTGACCATTTAATTAAACAGTTTACAACTCAGTTCTCCTCCCTACCATATCTCTACCGTTTAGTCAAGACACACAAAATCAATAACCCTATTAGACCAACCATTAGTTCAGTAGTAAAAATTCTTACAGCTTTGATAGGAAACATTTCTAACACGAATGTAAAAAATAATGTCGACTTTATAAATAAATTGATTATTTTGAATTTGAATTTTGATTTTACTATGGTTAGTTTTGATGTCGTCTCTTTATTTACAAAAGCTCCTGTAGATGATTTACGTGAATTTTTGGAGAAAGAATTAGAAAGTTATGATATTCCTTTAACTGTAAGAAACCTCACTAATCTTTTAAGGTTATGTATCAAAGATAGTAAATTTTCTTTTAATGGGGAATTTTTTGTACAAAAGTTCGGCATGGCTATGGGTAATCCCTTGTCTCCTGTCCTTAGCAATATTTACATGGAATTTTTTTAGATAAAATTCTTTCCAAGAATTTTGCCCCGAAAAGTTATATTGTTTAGGTATGTGGATGATATTTTCTGTATTTGGCCAGTTCACGAAAATCTCCAGGAATGAATGATTAAGCTAAATAATGTAGTCCCTTCAATAAAATTTACCGTAGAGAAAGAAAGAAATTTTAATTTTAATTTTCTTGATGTAACTGTCCGTAGACATGTTAGAAATTTCACCTTTTCAGTCTTTCGAAAATCAACTAACATTGCCTCTTTTGTTCATCCTTATTCCAATCGCCATCAAAATGTTAAATTCTCTGTCTTTTTTGGATTGTTCTTAAGGGCATTACGCGTTTGTAGCCCGCAGTTCATTGATGCTGAGATTAAAATTATTTATGATAATGCTTTGAAACTTCAATACCTAAGGACTTTTGTAGATGTAGCATGAAAAAGAGCCAGGAAAATATTTTATTTTAACTAGTAGCAAACTTGAATTTAGTAAGCATAATATTTTCTAATTATCGTATGATGAAAGGTTTTAAAAATTCCTAGAATTTTAAAGCTGTATAACATAATGTTTTCAGTAATTTTAATGTTAAGAGTTTAGTAATAAAAATTCCCTAAGGATTTTTCTGGCTGCATCTATGAAATTCCTTGTAAAAGTGTAGTAAAATATATTACGGACAAACTGGAAAATCATTTTCACAATCAATCAAACAACACCAATATTCTGTGAGAACTGGCCAAATATCGAATGCATTATTCATACATATGAGAGATGTAGATCATCCTATTAACTGGAGTGAAGCCACATCTTTAACCCCGTGTAATGACACTGTTAAAAGGAATATCACTGAATCTTGTTGTATCAAGTCAAATAATGGAGGTGTTCTAAATTTAAGCCTTGGTTTGCTTGAACTTGATGCCTCCATAATTAAAAAAGTTGTTGATAAATATGAGCAACAAAATTAGTATTCAGTTTTACACGTTTCTGGATTTTGGATGGGTAAGATTCCGTACCACTTATGGTCAAGTATATGGTTTTATTTTGTGACCGCGTGATCCCGGATTATCCTGAATTAATTTTGTTTATTACCCTTTGACAATAAACCATCTGGTATTCTCGTTCTTTTTGTTTACCTTGTAACCTTCTTTTCAACTGTCTGTCATTTGTGCTCCGACAATGCGTGAATAAACGTGGAAGCTCTTGGTACTGAACTTCTGCCTGTCATTTTCCTGTGGGTTTCGCTTATATACTGAAGTCACGTGCGTCTGCTGTGATTTTTTTTAGCATGTATGTGTGTGTGTATATATATATATATATATATATATATATATATATATATATATATATATATATATATATATATATATATATATATATATATAATAGAAATATCAACACAATTACGTGTGGAACAGAAATAAATTTCTGACTCACATCAGGATCGAACCCAGGTCTTTCAAGGGCAGGCTAACTGCTTGCTTACCAGCATGTTTTCCCCAACTTCCCGACTCAGCAGTGACCCAATTGACAGAATTTCATTCCAATTATCCGACTCAGCTGGTGTGCAAGCAGTTAGCCTGCCCAGGTAATTCCTTGGGCACAGTTGTACTCAGGTTCCAACTTCTTTTATGACTTGTGTGACCTGGTTAGCAGCACTCTGGTCTTTCATTTGAAAGACCTGGGTTCTGATCTTGATGTGAGTTAGAAATATATATATATATATATATATATATATATATATATATATATATATATATATATATATATATATATATGTGTGTGTGTGTGTGTGTGTGTATATATATATATATATATATATATATATATATATATATATATATATATATATATATCTATCTATATATATACATACATACATACATACATATATATATATATATATATATATATATATATATATATATATATATATATATATATATACAGATATATAATCTATATACATATATACGTATACATACTGTGTATATACATATATATACATATATGCTGTATGTATGTATATGTTTCTCTGTGTGTTTTGAAATAGATGATCTTTTATCTTCCTGCTCTTGTTTGCTGAAGGTCACAAACTCCAGTCAGTCAATTGTTCAGTTCTGTCTCAATGCCTTTGTTATATTTTTCATTTATTAAAATAAGAGAGCAAAATTTACATGCAACTACGCCCTGATATTCAGTGTTACATAATATGAAAAGATGACGTAAGTTAGCTATGAGCCTATGGTAAAAGCAAAGTGAGTATACTTAGAACAAAAAAATATTCCTCGTATGATAAACACTTGGATTCTCTTTCCGGCTTCTAAACAAACAATCTTTGTGTGTTAATTCCGTTTTGCTTTTAGCTTTCGCTGACTCGTTATTGACAAACTTTGCGAGGTATATGGTGATGTTACTTTTCGGTTAAATATAAATCAAAGGATATTATAAATAAAAGTGGCATTTCAAGTCTTGGGGTAACGACTCGTGTAAGAGAAGGATTTTGCCTCTAAACTTCAGAATGAATCCCACAGTATAAAATGGAATTTCCTGAATTAGTGTTCTTTATTCGTGAACAGACGAAGTAACCTCGAAAAATTTCTGCAATGTTCGTACTCTCATTACTGCTACTGATGGTTATGATGATAATTTTAGTAATCAAGGATTTAGAAGTAGTTAAGAATGGATTGAGGGTAGTGTTTGAACACCGTGGATGTGATAATGAAAGAACGAATTGGGTAAATTTAGATCAAGAAACTGCCGCTGCTGATCTTTGATTCTTGCAACTCATGAAGACAGGTGCAACCAATGTCTCGTTAGTTTGGAGGATCATCCAGATGTCTTCTGAGTTGTTAGGACCGAACAGTTTTATCCTTTTATTTACTGAATGTTACGTTATTTACTACCATAGATAAATTTCTTCTCTGGATCATTAATTAGAGTCTTCCAGTCCTAAATTTTCAGGAGTCAAAGACCCATCTTAGGAACTGAGTGTAACTTTAAAGAATTTTTTGTAGTCTGGATATGTTGTGTCATCAGCGGGAAGGTTTTGTGAAGGAGTTCGTCCTACTACAATGATTATTAATCTGTTTGAACGGCTGAAAACAGATCCTGAAAAAGAGGAAGAAGTGCTTATGCTCTGACGTATTAAAGTTATATATATTGAAGAAACAAATGTTGGGAATAAGGATGGAAGTTTCAAAAAAGTGAAAGCAGATATGCCATGTCTCCTCTGTACACGTGTCGCTAATGAAAAAATTTCATGCTGTAACTTTGTGCACTCTGTGTTCTTACAGTGATATTTTTAATGATTGTTCCAATCCCTTCGTACCGAATAAAAAGGAGTCAAATAAAAAAAAAATTGAACCCGTCATTTTTGCAGGCCTTCTTTCATTACAAAAAAATTAATCAAGTTTCTATAATAATGTAACACTTGTCGTTCCTGGACCTGGTAAAAAGATAATTACTACTTTTGCAAAGGAATTTCTATTGACGGAAAGAAAACATAGAGCAATATGGATAAAGTAATCCTCATTTATTAACATGATTTTTTTCGAAGCCTTTGTGTCATAAAAGATAAACCCGTTCTGACATAAGGTGGCTAATTACAACTAAATTAAAAGATCACATGACGTTCCCCTGTTCCTACAGTAGTAATCAAAGGAGTTCTGGTTAATAAAACAGGTGGCCTGATAATGAAAGTCATGCATAGCAAGAAGATGAAAAGTAAAGTTGATGATGAGAACAATGAGTATGACCAGTAAGTGACTTACCGACAGAATTTAAAGGCAAACATGTATATATTTGGCTGTTCGGTATTGATATATATTACAGAAAAAACCTGAATGGTTCATATGTTTTAATCCACAGACTAATCGCAGGTAAAAAGCTAACAAAACAATTGGACCTTTTAACATCGGACTATGCAACATTTATGAGTAATTTCATAATTTCATAAGTGATGTTCCAAGTTCGATTTATAAAGTCTTGTTTCGTAAAGGTGGAACGATCTCTTTCTGTGGTGTTTTGAACACTATTTTCTCTCCTCTGCGATTTTTAGTTTTCTGTAAAAGACAACTATTGAAATGGCCTTGTCTGTCCGCCGTCAGATCTTAAAAACTACTGAGGCTAGAGGGCTGCAATTTGTTATGTTAATCATCCGCCCTCTAATCATCAAACGTACTAAATTGTAACCCTCTATCCTCAGTAGTTTTATATTTTATTTAAGGTTAAATTTAGCCATGATCGTGCGTCTGGCAACGCTATAGGACAAGCCACTACCGGGCTGTGGCTGAAAGTTTCATGGGCCAGGGCTCATACGGCATTATACGCTATACAGAAAACTCGATTCCGTTGAAGTCGGCGCATTGTTTACTTGTTTTTATTATATTACAATAGTTAGGATAAGGAAGGTTAGCGTTAATCGTTCCCACTAAAGAAAACGCTTAGCGCCATTGATTTATTTTTGAATGATTGAAGATCATTCTTTCAAGTCGATGTACCCTTATATTTTTTACTTAAAAATTATTTGAAATAATAAACCATAACGGTACTAAGAGCTCCACTCTAGATCTGTGGCACTGTAACACTACTTCTTTACACACACACACACACACACACACACACACACACACACACACATATATATATATATATATATATATACACACATATACATATGTGTGTGTGTGTATGTTCCTGCATAACTCTGAAATACATTGAGCAGTTTCAACCAAACTTGGTATACATATGACTTACTATCTGGGAAAGAATACTGTGTTGGTAAGACATCACTGACACCAAAGGGGGTCGGGGTGAGAACGGGGTGACGTAAAAATAACCGAAAACGACAGATATTAGTGTCTAATCCATAGTTTTCAAGGTCGCTGAGATGAATAGTGACATTCCCGATGCCCTTCAAGTCCAAGTTCAGCCCCGGTAGGAATGGGGGGTGAGAAGGGGTGAAATATAAAGTGACAAAAATGCTGGTCAATTTAATTGAAGTAACTATCTTAACAGGAAAGGGAGAGAGTGAGAGAGAGAGTAGAGTGGGTGTTAGGGAGGAGAGAGAGAGAGAGAGAGAGTTTATCGATTGTCATTCAGAGTTTGCCCTGGGTGAGAAGGAGTGAAATAAAAGCTGTCAAAAATACTGAGCTTGAAAGGAAAGGGAAAGTGTGTAAGGGAGAGACAATGAGAGGGAGAGGAAGTGAAAGAGAGAGTAGAGGGGGTGTTTGGGAGAAGAGAGAGAGTTTATCGGTTGTTATTCCGAGTTTTCCCGGGCAGCGCCGGGTTGGTCAGCTAGTATATTATATATTATATATATATATTATACGTGTGTTGCGCACGCACGTGTGCATACATATAAATTGGTTATGTTTTCGTTTTTAGAGCACTTCAAAAGTGTGGCGAGGATATCCAGAGACACGGTAGAATTTCAAAAATTATTATTATTTTTTTTGAATATCATACACAGGGACGGCCGAGCTTAACACAAAACATACATTGATGCAAAGTAAAACTGTACACAGAAGGGAACATAGAAAACTAGAAATTAGAACTTACAAAAAAAAAAAGTCTGTATGAGAAGAAACTACTAACTAAACGGATATCACCTAATGAAATCACTGAGGAAATAAAAGAAAAATGCTACATAAAAATAATAAAGTAGAAATAGTCCTGCTCTTGTCTGTTGCTAAAAAAATGTATGGGGAAGTTAAAAGCAGAAACTAGAAATGAAAGAGGGTCAAGCAGTTTGCTTTGAAAAACTATTTAGTGTACATTGGAAGGAGTTATTGTGACTTTTGAGTTCTTTATTTGTGGTTCTTCATTTAATTGTGGTTCTTCATGGGAGATTTATCGTCATTTCTTTATTGTCAGGACTGGTAAAGATCACCCCCTAAAAGATTTGCAGGTAAGGAGCATAATTGGAAAAAATAATCGTGTCTAGCACAAAGTCTTCAAGAAGAGAAACAGAAAGGGAGGGGAAAGCAGGCAAATCAGTGGTATAATCCACTTTCGGAAAAGTACAAGACCCCCAATAAATTTATAGCAAGACGATTAACAAAAGAGCTTAGTCCATGATCTAAATCTGAAAGTATGAGCATATCCTGAGAGTGGACTGGAAAACATCTGGAATGCTAAACTATGGAATGCCTGTGAAAAGCATAATGTTTATAGTGTTGTTGCAATTCTAGTTATCTATCACTTAAATATGTAGGTTATGCTGAGATTATGCTCAGCCTCTTGCATTAGCTACCAGTATATGAAATATTGTAAAAAAATCTTTTAAACATCTCTTCTGTCTCTTAGTGGTGGAAGTCATTAGCTGAATTCTTTAGAATGGGAATCAATTCCCGAAGTCTTCTTGTCATTAGTTGAAGGTTACACCTGTAGCTGGCATTATAATTTTCCTTGTTATTCACATATCTTCCCATATGAAATTTTATGACAGCGTTAATTTTAAAAATACATTCAAAATAAATTTATTTACCTTACCTCTAAGAATTTCTTGTTAATCAATTCTTTTCCAAGAAACAGCTGCAATTTATTGAACTGTTAGCGAAACGTCAAAGCTGTTGCATTCATGAACTGGGGTTGGGTGATGCCAGTTACAATACTGATACGGAATTTCAAAACCTATTCCCATCAATTCTTGTTCTCCTAACAAGATGTTTCCATCATCTAAAATTCGAACACGAACAAACAAAATATTTTTAATGTCCTAATATAAGTATATATTTCAGTAAACTACTTAACGCACGATTGCATAAGATAATTTAGATGATATTAAAGTGAAAACTGAAGACAAGGGAAAAATTAGAAACATATATCTATATAAATTATATATATATATATATTATATATATATATATATATATATATATATATATATATATATATATATATATATATATATATATATATTATATATATACACAACACAGATCAGACGCGCAAGGTGCTTATTCACACGATGAAGCAGATTAAGGACAGGAATACGATGAGATACGAGTTTTGTTTTAATCCCACGTTTCGTGACAACATCGCCACATTTTCAGGGATTTTCTACAAAATAGAATATAATATGTTAACATAAAATATCGGGGTGTTAGTTATAGAACTGGGTGTAAGCTATTTAACCCAGAAACTTCTTACATAAGGAACCACATTATTAAATGTAAAACTACCATGAAATATGAAGATTTTAAAATTATTGGCCAAACAGTGGAACTCCAACGAACTGTTGATTTTGGAAACGTTAAATATCAAATTACGAGTTCCGACTCTAAACAACCATTCCTCTGCTGTCCCGTTGTTTTTAGCCTGAATTTTCTGTCACTCATTGTACCTCTTGATGTTGTTTACTTTTAGTGTGTTTTTGTTTTTGATGTTGAAAGGTTGGTTGTGTGGAGCTGTTTTCAGCTGTAGTTTTATGAGAATATGACTTTTGCTTTTGATTGTATGTGTGGGTGTTCTTTGTATATATATATATAAATTTGCCGAGATATTTAAATGTTGTTTTCGTTATTTATAATTGGTTGTACTTCTAGCCTCATTTTTAGGCAAGTATGTATGTAATTTAAGTGTGAGTTATAATTTTACCATTAAAATTGTTTTAGCTTTTTCAGCTATTAGATCTTTAGTCAGCTCTTATTTTATCTTAACATATTTTATTTTTTAGAAAATCCCTGAAGATGGGCGATGTTGTCACGAAACGTAGGATTAAAACAAAATGCGTATCCCATCGTATTCCTGCTCTTAATCTGCTTTCATTATATATATATATATATATATATATATATATATATATATATATATATATATATATATATATATATATATATATATATATATATATAAAATATATATATATACACTATATATATATACTGCTATATATATATATATATATATATATATATATATAATATATATATATATATATATATATATATATATATATAAAATGTGTGTATATATATATGTCTATATATATATATATATATATATATATATATATATATATATATATATATATATATATAT
>NC_089762.1:17974211-17996711 GCF_040412425.1 Macrobrachium rosenbergii
AAAGCACGATCTTTTAATGAATATGTATGAAGATTGATAGTTGTAGCTTAAAATGATATTTGAAATAAATGAGTGTGGATAAATCTAGGCTACCTTATATAATTATTTTTCACTCAAAATGGGTAAAATAAGACAAAAACAGACAGCACCCCTTTAATGTGAGATGCTATTCCTGCTCTACTTATCGTGAGAGGCTGACTTGCAGATTATTAGAAAGGCAGAATAGCATAGCACTTACAGTTCGAAATATTTCAAGGAAGATAAACACATGTGAATGCGTTTTATAAAGCAAAACAAACAAAGACTGACAGATACAAATGAAAACACGCCTGGCGAAAGATATATTCCTGTCGATGATCAATCATTTTCAATTTTAGTTCACTTTCGACAAGCGTAGGTGAATACAGATCGCGTTGCATTGAGTTTTGCATGTTATTTTCATCACAATTTCTCTGGCTGTGTCTGATGCTTCTTCTTCTTCTTCTTCTTTTTCTTCTTCTTCTTCTTCTTCTTCTTTCTTCTTCTTCTTCTTCTTCTTCTTCTTCTTCTTCTTCTTCTTGTTAAGCTTTTTTCTTTACGTTCATCTACACAAATTTAAAGACTATGTTTGTCCTTTTCTTCTCTCCCACAGTGATGTTCTTTCCTCTGCTGAGGGTAACCGTTCCATTTGATAAAGCATCTTTAGTGGAATATACTTATGTGCGATGTGTCTATATTTTAAGCTAAAGGGTTTAAGTGGTAAATAACTGTGAATGGTGACGGCCGTAATCTTTGGTCCAGACGGGGAACCAATTTCTTCATAATGAGTAAAAACCCGATAACTTGAACAATGGAATTCAAGTTTCTCGATAAAATATTCATGAATGAAGAAGAACAGCAAGATTTGAATTTCTTATATTGCAGTATTGATAAATTGCCGGATGAGTTACCAGATATGGATTTATATCATCACAAAAGAATAAGAGGAATATGAGATGGCACACGCTCAGAACGCTCAAGATGGCCTGGTCGCGCGGAGATTGCGACAAAAAAGGCTGCATCACTACCAGTTGCATGGCAAAGGAATATCTTGTATGACTCCTGTGCCCAGGGGGTTTCGGTGTGATTATTTGACACTGGTAAGAGAGCTTGAGTTAGTGACTGTCCGGGCAATTACATTCGATTATAAGCTGCGAAGGTTAGATAGCTATGTAGACGGATATGGTCACAAGAGACGTAGGGCGAAAGAATCGACTGGGCTTGTACGCGTCAACATCTAAGCTATAAAACAAAATATAACTGTCGATCTCTCTCACCCAAATATATCGCGTCGATCAGCATGTGAGGAATTTAGTTCTTTATTATTTCTTCATTTTCTTATTCTCGCAGTGTGGGACCTCTCAGGCTATCCAGCAGAAAGAATAACTAATCGTTCACACAGATAACGCAGAGTGAATGCACTCCAGACGAGCTCGTATGTTACCATTAAATAGGCACATGACACATATGGCATTGAGAGAAAAGTAATGAGTGTGCAATAACATTTACGTGATAGAAGAAAGAGGAAAAGAGAGATAACAGAAGTAGACAACAGTGATACTGAAGTCTTGGGTAGAGGTACGGAGGCGTGTGTGCAATTTCGTCAGGGCGTCGGGGGTGTTCACAGTCGCCTTTACCACTATATTTCTCCAACTCTGGATCCTCTAAATGGGCGCCCGACCTAAAAGCAGGGATGATCATAATTCTCCTCCGGTTGCTCCACACTCTGGCGCTTACTCACTCACAGCCCCTATGCAAAAGAGTTCTCTGCTCGAATATTTATGAAGCATAAGAACTAGGCAGATGCTGTGCAAACCTATCAATAAATCAGGCCACATTGGAAATGCACTGAGGATATTTGGTTCTTTATCTCTCTCCACCCTCCCACCCCCCCCTCTCTTCCTCTGTCCCTCGGACTATCTACTGCCTCCAATAAGAAGAGTTAGTAAATCATCCAGTCTCTGTTTCGTTTTAGTCGGACAAATCGATCATTAAACGATAATGTGATGTAGTACATTTGATGAAACTCCTTAGTGTCAGGCAACAGGAATATTTTTTTACGATCCCAAGTGTCTGTACTTGTTCAATTTAGCTATTAAATATCTCCATAAAACTCATATACGCATACTAGTCATAATTTTTACACTAAATTCCATCTCTAGAAATGAAATTGCTTATGAATTATATAAGTTGATATACATATCAATATTAATATATACATGATGTGTTAGGTAAAATATATGTATATATTATATATATATATATATAAAATTATATAATACATATATGTGTTTGTGTGTGTTCATTAGAACTGCAGCACCACAATATGAATTCCTATCGTGTAATAAAAGCGTCAGACTTACCTTGAAAAAAAAAAAAATGATGATATTGGTACTTTCAAGTCTCACGGACAAGAGTGTAGTTCTCTTGCGCGGAGAACGAATTGTCCAGGGCCACTGACTTGAAGAAAACTGGAGTGAGAGGTTGAACAGAGAAAAATGTTTGTATCCGATAGTTCGTGAGACACTGAGAAAAAGATTCTTGCAAAACCTACCTTTATTTCAAAGTAAGTGAGGCACGACTGGTATTGCATTTGGCGCTAAGCTTGTTATTAAAATTCGATGTAGCTAAAGATAAGGAAGCACTAGCACGGGTCAAAGCTGGAGTATAGTGTTGAGTGAACGAATGAGTAAATGAACAATATGCTAATAAATAAGACAGGTAAGAGAGAGGGACGAAAGTAGAGATTTCTATCGATAATGAATGGTGAGCGTCAGAAATTTAAAGAGAAAAACAACCACCTTTGTAAACTTTCACTAACAACTCCTTAGACGAAGATACCCAGGAAACATTTATGAAGAAATGTATTTATTAAAAATATACGAGGATGAATTATGTATATATATATGTATATATTATGTATACACACACACACACACACATATATATATATATATATATATATATATATATATATATATATAAAATATATTGTAATGTTGCCACATACAACTTTTTTTATATTCACAAAGAAACTAAACTATCATTTAGTATCGAATTCACTATACATTGGGAATAACTACACCCAAAGGAAGTATTGATAAATGCTTCTGCCCTGCCAGGAGTCGAATATGAACTTTTCTTTCCTAGCTGAGTGGTTAAAGTTGACTGTTTATCGTTACATCTAAACCAAAGTCTCAGGTTTTCGAATCCCGACATCCTGGCCAGGCAGAAACACTTATCTGTTATAATTCCTTTGGGTGTAAGTTATTCTTAAGGTATATATGGTTAATTGATATATATATAATATATATATATATATATATATATATATATATATATATATATATATATATATATATATATATATATATATATATATATGTGTGTGTGTGTGTATATATATATATATATGTATATATGTGTATATATATATATATATATATATATATATATATATATATATATATATTATATATATATATATATATATATATATATATATATATATATATATATATATATATATATATATACATATATACTGTATATATATATGTGTGTGTGTGTGTGTGAAATGCTTAAGAATATTGATTCCTCGATTTGGGACCACCTTGCCGTGGTGAGGGCGCTCTTGAACCCCACGAATCTGTTCCCGGGTTTGAGTCCAAGATTCCCATATACCATCATATATTATTTGGGATTAAATTTGTGGAATCTTCCATTTTTACTAAAATTTATTGGACTTGATAAACAGGAAAGGATGTCATAGCTGGGAATGAGTTTATATCTGAAGCTAAATAGTGAGAACTGTGGTAGGACCATCAACTGCCCGATAATGTTCAGACCTGAGAGTTACCAGATTAATGTCTCAAAGGTGGAACTATTCTTTAGGAGAAGCTGGACCACAGATTCAGGGGTCTGTAGTTCTAGGAGGATAGGACTCTCGGCATTCTGTCTGGTTTGCCCTTGATATGATTAGGATAGGGACGATTGTATTCTTGTAATACTTTCCAGTCATAAGCCAGGTTTAGCTTTTGCACTTAGGCCCTCTAATCGTGTTGCGCCATCCTGTGTGGGATAAGGTGAGGGGGCGGACATTTGAGAGTCAGTTCTCCACTTTATTGCCATTGGTGGAAAGAATAAACTCCATGGAACGCTGATGAGGAAATATCTTTTTAAAGGTTTCAGAGTTTCACTTATTTTTAAATTTTTTTTTCTTATACTTAAATCTTTATGAAAAGCGGATTGTAAGGATTCAAGTACCCTGGACCCTTAGTGAGCGCGGCTGGCACAGTTAACGACCTCTGAAACCGCCTCGACGTCGCGTGCAGAAAAAAAAATCTTGTGTAATTACACTGGAACTGTATGCTCAGTACCAGGCAAACAAAAAAAAAAAAACCAAATACCGTCTTGGCCCAACCAGCTCATTTGACTCGCTTTTTGGGAGTGGCTGTTGGTCAAGGTTTCTAACATAGAAACTGACCAAAAAATATCTGGCACTCAAGATGGAAAATTATTTATTGACCAGACACTCTACGACTGAAATGTCGTGTAGACAAATAAAAGAAAAGACATGGCTTATAGAAGCCACAACAAAAAGTCAGTCTGAAAATTATTCAACAATAAAAAATATAGATAACATAACTATAAAAATAAAAAAAAAACATGAGACTATGAACAGCATTCAGGGCACCATTGTACTTCCTGGGAGTAATAACGAGCCAGTTGAAAAGAAAATACTACTGGACTCACTCAAGAAGGGATACCCCAAAGTCCAGGATTGTGGGCAACATGATCTGCCAGAAATGAAGCAGATGAATAAACAAATCTTAGAAATACAAAATAAAATTTGAAGGTCAAGATGTACCTCAGAAAATAAAAATTTAAGGCCAAACTAGAGAAGTAAGACCATATGTCCCAAAGCTGCTACAGTGTAAAAATTGTAGTAAATATGCATGCGTGAAAAAATATTGTTGAGATGAACTTGTGTGCGTGTTGTGAATCTGAAGAAACCATACACAATGGAGCTTGAACCAAAGTGTATAAACTGGGCAGGACCATCATGCAGATCAAGAATGTATGTACTATTTATACAATACAGGTTAAAATTACAGGAAAGAGCTCAGATATCTGTAAAGCTAGAATTAGAATTGAGAAAGTAAGAGAATTCAGATCCGTCTAAGAAGTAATAAATGATATTCAATAACAAGAACTAATAATGAAACAAAAATGCATACAAATAGAAATAACGGAGCACAGAAAGTAAGTCTCAAGAAAGAAATCAGTGCTTTAGAAATAAAAACTAAAATGGTAAAGAATAAAGAAACAGGTAAAAATAGGATGGATAATAGTACATCAATTCATTTGAATTATTAATGCAAATAGCAACACAGGAGGATGTTACTACAGAAGTAACAGAAGAGGGTCGTGATGGAATGGAAATTAAAGATAAAAAAAGGACTTTGGAAGACACCACCCAAACGAAAAAAGCAACTATAGTAAGTGCAACATCAGTTGACAGAGACAAGGATATGAAGAAAGAACAAGAAACAAACTAAGAATATACTTTATCTCCTAAAATAATAAGTAAAACCTATGGATACAGATATCCAAAACACTGAAGTTAAAGATAACAATGGCTATGTCAAAGGGAGAATGATTACTCCATCTTAATAGGTGGTACAGAGCAAATGAACAATTAATGTACATGAAAATACATGTGGTTGTAATGATTGTTTTGTAAGTGTGCAATAATAACAAAAAACATAACAAAGATGGTTAACAAAGCATTATAAGAAATTTTATGAAATATATAGAAAAAAACCACAGATTTAATACCCATGAAAAAGGCTGTGTGCATTGAGCAGTTAGTATATTACAAGGAAATGAATGTCGTGAGTAGAATTATTGAAAAAATCCAGGATTGATAATATAAAAAAGAGAGTAAAACTCGACCGCTATAATATATTTTCCGTAACTCTATTATACAATGGATATGAAGTAGTCACAGATGAGTCCACTCAGGAGAAACACAACGATTACTGAAAGGTACAGTGATAACATTTACAACATGTCCATCAAAACAATATCAACAATATAGTGCAATATACCTTAACATCTACATCTAGAGAAGAAGAAGGAAATTTAGTTACTGCTATATATGTACATAACAAATTATGTTATGACACAGTACCTGTAAAATTTACTGACTTGCAAAATATCAGTATTAGAATACGAATAAAGAACGATAATTATGTAATTTTATAATTTATAATTTATAGCCAACTAATAAAGTACATTATTGACAAACTTAAGAAATTGTTGTATGTGCCAGACCAACATTATTAGTAGGTGATTTTAATGCCCACAATGATGTGGGACATAATTGTACAGACTCAAATAAGAACAGAAGTAAAATAGAAGAATTTATAGATTCTTACAACATGTACTGTATAAATGATAATGAAATCAGCACATATTTTTCTAAAACACATGGGTTTTAACATTTTCCTCAGTCGACTTAACTCTATGCACAGCAAACATAATAGACAGATTAGATTGGAATACAGTTGACGACTTACTAGTGATCATTCCCAATATTGTTCATCATTACAAAATAATCACCATAAACATGTCCTCACTATAACATTTATAAAACAGATTGAGAGTGATATGAAATGCACACTAGAAATATCCCACCATTGAATATTTAAAGACCATAATGAAACTAATAATAAATTTCTAGTTGATTTCATTAAAATGCTGTTGATAAACAATATCAAAGTCAAAACCCCCTTCAACAAGCACAAAAAGTTCCCTGGTGGTCTGATAAGTTAACAAATTAATAAATATAAAATGCTCAATAGAGACAATTAGATAATTTGAATGAAAGTTCAGTACAATAAATAAAAAACATTACTGATATTAGAAGAACTTTACAAAAAATGACTATATTATTACTAGAAATTCGATATATTACAACCTCTGCCACAACAAAATATCTGCAAAATTTAAAAAGAAAGTAATTCAAGGAAGAATCATTTCTTGGAGCAAATATGTATCCAGATCTCTAATAATACTCCATGCAAAAATATGGGAAAAAATTCAGGAAAATAAATGGTACTTATGTTAAACCACCCTAGACATGCCATATTAAAAAAGATGGAAAAAACATGATCAAAAGAAATAAGTAATATAATGGGAGAAGCTTGCAGATGTAAGTGATGATAAAAATTTAGATGAACACTTCTGCACAAAAGAAAAATAAAATAGAATTAATAACAATAAATTTTGAAACAATAGAAGGTATATATTATAATAGAAAATTTAATACGTCAGAATTGGAATATGCTGTCTGGAACAGCAATAAATCTGCTCCTGGAGGTGACAATATTTGTTTTGAGATGATCTGCCACTTAGCACCTTTGGCAAAGTCATACTTATTAGAGTTTTATAATCATTTGTGGCTTCAAAATATATTTCCAGGTGAATGGCGTAAAGCTATAATAATTCCTATCCCAAAACCTGGAAAGTATCCCTGTAATGTAAATAATCACAGACCAATTTCTTTAATAAGCTGCTTATGCAAACTGTTTGAGAAAATGGTAAATGCTCGACAACATGGCACATTTGAGAAAAATAAAATTCTGACTCACTCAGTTTGGGTCACAGTGTAACAGATCTACATTAAGATTCTCTCTGTAACTTTGAGACCATATATGTGAGGATTTCGAACAAAAACAAATTGCTGGCTTTCTTTTTGACATTGAAAAAGCATATGATACTACAGGGAGATATGCTATATTAAAAACTTTACAGAACAACAACATCAGTGGACATTTACCTAAGCCTATACAAAACTTTTTGACAAATCGCAGTTTTCAGGTGAGAATTGATGATGTTCTGTCTAGAACATTTCCACTTGAAAATGGTGTTCCACAGGGAAGCGGCCTTAGTGGCACACTGTTTACTTTAGCAATTGATGATATCAGTAATAATCTACATATTGGTATGAAAAGTAACCTGTATATGGATGATTTTGCCATATATTATTCAGCATCTTGATTAAAACATGCAGAACGAATCATTAATAAAACCGTAGTAAAATAGATGAATGGGCCTCATCTGTAGGCACAAAATTTTCCCATAAGCTAAGACTCAAGCAATCATGTTTTATAAAAAGTGGAAAAAGGAGAAGAAATAGACTTAAAAATCAGAAACCATAGTATACCAGTTGGCCAAACAGCAAAATTTTTGGGATTAGTATTCGATACTTGAACTGGAAAGCCCACATAACATACATAAAATCTAAATGTAAAGAGCATTAAATCTAGTTAGAAAACTATCAAGGCACTAATTGGGAGCCGATAGACATACCGTACTGTACTGTATAAAGCAACAGTTCTGTCCATCGTGATTATGGAAGTGAAGTATGGCTCAGCATCAGACGCAAGCTAATCAATGAACCCTGTTCACAATGAAGGCCTTAGAGTATGCTCAGGAACGCTTTAGATCATCACCAAGAATCATCTTTACAGGTTGGATGAGTGAACTTTGCGCTTTCTCCATAGAGCTAAGTAATGAAGTGCTGTAGGTGGTAAGTGATTCTCAACAAAAAATTATTTGAATTAAAGGGATTTATTTATAAATAACCATCCACACAACTTTACAATTAGAGTTAGAAAGATTGTTTGGAGTCACTAAACATAAATATACAGGAGTGCTTCTTTAGTAGTAAAATCACCTCTCCTGGACAATGAATAAAATGAATTTCACCACCTCAAGTATTTATCAAAAATGTTCGTATACACAGAACACCATAGACAACATACAGCCGACATATAAGCCGAAAAGGTCCACATTACATAATATATACAGATGGATCTAAATCGACACGAGTTGGGTGGGCTGCAGCGTCCCAAGACAAAACATCAGTTCTCTCTTCCTAATAATGCTTTGGTATTTACAACGAATTATATGGAATTATCAGCTATAAAAATAATTAGAGAAACATCATTCAATAATTTTGTGACTTTAGTGACTCAAGAAGTGCTGAAGCTATTCAGAGTTATAAATAAAAAAATAATATAAGTACAACAAATTAGAATTATATCTGCGACTTATTATATACTCGTAATGTGGAAAAATGTAGAAATATGTTGGATCCCTGCCCATATGTAGGGATCAAAGGGAAATGAATGCAGCCAAAGAAACGCTTCATGACAAGATCAAGCCCTGAATATCCCTTTTACTGATTATGTAACACACAAAAATGTGTATCATAAATAAATGGCAATATATATATGGGATGAAGAACCTGGGTAATAGAGGTGGAAACAAGCCAAACCTAATGTTAAAAAATGCGATTCATCATATCAGAGAAGAGAAGACACGCACAAGTAATTCGCACCTATGAGAATAGGCCATACTTGTCACGACACATGCATGGGCACTTAATGAGCAGCCCGCGTGGCCTGGCTCTAAGTGCTCAAATTGCAGGATGATAATAATGGGCAGACATATTGTGGTGTCAAAAGTTTGATCTTGACAACTGTATCAACTTGGGGATAAATAAAATAAATGAAATTTGTCAGAATCTTTTACATTTCAGTCGTTTTGATTTTGTTGTTCATGAGCAAATGTGGTTTGATAGATAAAATATAAAAATAAGTAAATAATAAAAGCACAAATTTAAATTTAATTTTTTAAAAATATTACTTATTATCAATTTAAATATATCTTTTTAGTGTGGAAGCATGACTAAATGTATTTATTGTGTGTATGTGCTCAGTAGTAGGCGTGATCCTGTGTGATGTTTGTCTGTCCTTCAATTGGCCTATAAGGCTGAAAGTCAGCTCAGTGGTCCTGAATTAAACTATTTTAATACTATTATAAAGGTATTTTATTAGAAGATGTGGTTTTGGGCCCAGGTATGGTTGCTCTGGTGAAAGTCCGAGTGAAAGATGTGAAAATGCCCAGAAAGGTGTGTGTGTGAGTTAGGGTAGCGAGAAGCTGAAAGGGGTAGTGAGTGCAGTTTCTATAAGCTATGTGTCTGATACATGGGTTACTTGGGTAGAATTACTAAACTGTAACGATTCAGCTCGGAGATATCATAGATTTTGAAGATAGGGTTGATGACAATAATTCGGTTGCTAGTGTAGGGGACAACTATGAATTTTCAGAGGCAGAATTACAGGTTATGAGACAGGTTTTTAGGGATCATTTAGCTAATGCGAATTATAAAGGGTAGAGGGGGTTGAAAATATTTTGGCTTAGTTTGCAGATATTGTCGCTCTTAAAGGGGATAAGTTGGGGTTAACTAAAGTTCATTTAGAGGATGAGACTAAGCCTGTTTTTGTCCCTTCATGCCAGTTCTTAGCAAGATCGGGGAACAGGTAGAGCATGGGGTTAATAAATGGAAAGTGGAAGGTATAATTAGGCCCAGTTCCTCTTTTAGTTTCAGTGTGCACTTGAGGTGCCAGAAGGATGGCTCAGTAGCATGTGTGTGTATTGGATTTTCGTAAGTTAAATGATAAGTTAATCCCGGACACATGTTATCATCAGTGGCATGTTTGCTGGATTTGTTTGTACAAAATCGGGGAAAAATTACCTACTCTTCAATTGATCTGATGCAGGGGTTTTGGTTTACACCAGTGAGGAGAGTCGCAAGAATACTGCTTTTTCTTTGCCAAAGGGAGTTTACGTGGATGCCATTTGGTTTGTTGGGTAGCCCTATGACTTTTACGAGATTAGTAAATACAGTTTTTCATGGATTGTTAGGGAAGTGTATGTATGTGTATATGGATGATATCTTGATTGCCACTGATTCTATAGAGGAACATTTAGAGGTACTTAGGGAGGTTCTGAGTAGGCTTAGGGTAGTGGGTTTGGAGATTAAATTAGCCAAGTATGATTTCTTGAAGAAGCAGGACAGTATATTTGCATGATGTTATTTCTAAGGAAGGTGGCATGGTAATTGGGGACAAGGTTAAGGCAATCATGGATTTTCCAACTCCTAAAAATAAGATGCAGATTCGTTCTTTCTTGGGCATGGCGGGATGTTTCCAGAGATTTGTGAAAGGTTTTTCCACCCTATTGTCTCCGTTGACCGATGTGTTGAGGGATGATGTGCAGTTTATGTGGGGTGAGAGGCAACAGTCGGTCTTTCAGAAAATTAAAGAGGCTTTAATGAGTCACCCGGTGCTGAAGTTTCCAGATTTTGAGCTACTTTTCACGTTGGTGACAGATGCCGGTCACGAGGGCAGGACTTTGAGGGTAAATTGCATCCTATCGCATTGTACAGTAGTAAGTTTAAGATGTGAGGGAGTAATGAGATATCTATGTGTACAATGGACAAAGAGGCATTTGCCGTAGTGTCTAGTTTGGTTCATTTTAAGATGTTATTGTTGGGCACCAAAGCTGTTATTGTTGGGCACCAAAACTGAATTCTTACAGATCACCAAGCCATTGTTGGATCTTTTAATAAGCTGGATGTTTCTCCTAAGAGAGCTAGGTGATTTTTTGACAATTAGGATTCTGACGTAGCTTAGGTATATTGAGAGGTAGACATAGGGTTTTCATTATTCAGGTTCTCATGTTTGTTATGTACCAGGGGATTGCATAGACGTGGATATTAGTTTAGTGGAGGCTAAATAGGATGAGGATGAAATTTTGGCAGACACAAAGGGGTTTCTTAGAGGGGATTTAGTAAGAAAGGGTTATAGGTTGCCTTTTGCAGGTCTAGAGTTAGAGGGTAATGTGTTAGTTAGGAAAATTAAATGTAAGCTGAGGAGTAGTGAGGATAGAGGTGATACAACTCAGATAGTTGTCCCAAAGAGTGTAGTGCATACTCTTTTGGATATTGTTCATTGTAGGTTTAGTAGTCCACATTTGGGTACCGAGAAGACGTGTCACAATGTACGGAAGAATTTTTTGGGGAAAGAACAAGCTCACGTCAGTGTAGGATTTTGTGAGGGGTTGTTCAGTTTGCAATGCAAGCTTCTTAGAGGGGAATTAGTAAGAAAGGGTTATAGGTTGCCTTTTGCAGGTCTAGAAATAGAGGGTAATTTGTTAGTTAGGAAAATTAAATATAAGCTGAGGAGTAGTGAGGATAAAGGTGATACAACTCAGATAGTTGTCCCAAAGAGTGTAGTGCATACTCTTTTGGATTGTTCATTGTAGGTTTGGCAGTCCACATTTGGGTATTGAGAAGATGTATCACAATGTACGGAGGAATTTTTTTGGGGAAGAACAAGCTCACATTAGTGTAGGATTTTGTGAGGGGATGTTCGGTTTGCAATGCATGCAAGCCAGTGAGGGTTACTTCTTGTAAATTGGGTTCGTTTCCTATCCCCAGTAGACTGTAGAGATTTTCCCTTTGAAGCATAAGACAATGGAGGAAGTAGGAGTTGCGTTTTGAGAGTTTTATTTGTTGTTATGGGGTTGTGAATGCCAATACAGATAAGGAGAAATTTGTAGTTAAGACGTTAGAGTGTCTTGCGGGAGATTTATGGGAATTCAGGTAGTAATATTATTCCGTATATTATTATTATTAAAATAGTTTAACCAGACCACTGAGCTGACCATCAGCTCTCATAAGACTGGCCAGAAGGATTAGGGATGGACCAACAAGTCTGAGCCAGAAGCCTATGCTGGACCTAATAGGTCACTTGTCAATGATGATGAACGAAAATGAAAATGAAATTAAAAGAAAGCTGTAAAAAGGCATGCGGCTTTCATGCTGGAACACACTCACACAACTAAATACATTTAAACTCATGCTTCCATACATACTCACTAAGGTATATCAAAATCCAAAATAAATTAAGTAAAATCATAAAATTTACTTGTTTTTCAAATTCATTATACTAATTGATTGTTTTTTTATATATTTTCAATTAATTTGCGACTTCTCATAAACATTAAAATAGTTTATTGAGAATGTTGAAGATTCTGACAAAATTTCTTCTATCGGTCTATTTTCAATTTGATAATCGCTGCAGAAGTTATATTTTGAGACATTCCCACACAATATGCTTAACTTTATTATCAGCACACATTGCAATCTAGGCATTTGGGAAGAGAATTACATGGACTGTTCGTAAGTGTCCATGTGTCAAACAAGTATAGCTATTCGAAGACATATCAGAACTACTTGCATTAACTTGTCTCTGCTGAAATGATGAACTCCATTTTCCAACACTGGATTTTATCTGTTTTAATTTATTATTTACCAGGTTCTTCGTTCCATATATTTTACTTGTTTTTACAATGACTGTTTTTTATATATCTTGTATAGTCACTGATAGGGATGTCTACATTTGTTCTTGTCATGTGGACACTTCTTTAACTCTTTATCAACTTCTTCATTTCCATAATAATCCCTACATAGGGCAGGGATCCAACATATTTCAATATTTTTTCCTTATATACAATTTGTGGAGTGAGAACTTTTATATGTTGTACAATATTATTTTTGATTATAGCTTTGAATCAAGCTACCATAGCACTTCTGGAGTCGCTATAAATTACAAAATTGATATATGAGACTACTCTAATTATTTTTATGGCTGATACTATTGCACATAACTCAGCTGTAAATACAGAAGCTTTGTCTGGGAGAGAAGAGCAGTACGTTTTGTTTTGGGATACCACAGCATATCCTCCGTATTGTGACTTAGATCCCGTCAGTGTACTGTACGTAATATGGACCTTTTTGGATTATATGCTCTACTGCTTGTTGTCTATAGTATTCTGGAGCATATGAATGACTTTTGACAAATATTTCATGTGTGTACAAATTCTCATTTTGTTCATTGTCAAGGAGGAGAGCAATTTTAATATTAAAGTAATTGTATATATATATTGTGACTCAAATAATCTTCACAGCTCTAATAGTGGGAAGAATTGGATGATTGTTTATAAACACATCTCTTAATTCAAATAATTTTTTAGTTTGGGAGAATCATTTGTCTCTGAATTCTCAGAGCACTCTTCATTATTACTACCTCTCTATGGAGAGACAGAGACAGCTCACACATTCAACATAAAGAGAGAAGATGTTGGTGATGATCGAAAAGCTCCTGAACATATTCTAAGACCCTCATTATGAATTGGGTCTACCGTTTTCAGCGTTGCGTCTGATGCCGAGCCATATATTTCACTTCCATAATCAACGATAGACAGCACTGTTGCTTTATATAATAAAGTAACAAGGGTATGTCTATCAACTCCCAAGTAGTGTTGATAGTTTTCAATTAGGTTTAATGCTCTTTTACATTTTTGATTTCATGTATGTATGCTTAAGGCTTTCAGTTCATGTGAGTATCCAAATGCAATCCCAAAAAATTTTGCTGTTTTGCCAATTGGTATACTATGGTTTTCTGATTTTCAAATCTATTTCTTCTCCTTTTTCCACTTGCCATTTATAAAACATGATTGCTTGGGTTTATCTATGAAAATTCAAATCCACCACAGATAAAGAGCCATTCATCTATTTTTATTATAGTTTTATTAATGATTCATTCTCTGCATGTTTTATTCAGATGCTGAATAGCCTGTAGCAAAATCATCCATATACAGGTTACTTTACTAATACCAATGAGTGAATTATTACTGATATCATTAATTGCTAAAGTAAACAGCGTGCCACTAGGGACCTTCCTGTAGAACACCATTTTCAAAGAGGAAATGTTCTAGACAGAACATCATCAATTCACTGAAAAACTGCGATTTGTCAGGAAGTTGTGTGGAATAACATAGGTAAATGTCCCGGATGTTATTTTCATGTAACGTTTTTATGGCTGCATACCTCATGTAGTATCATATGCCCTTTTCAGTGTCAAAAAACACGGCTATAGTAATTTATTTTCGTTCGATCCTCTTCCGTATGTGATCTTCTAAGTTAGATAGAGAATCCAGTGTCGATCTGTTACATTGTATTTAAATTGGTGGGAGTCAAAATTTTGTTTTCTTGAATGTGCCATGTTAGTGAGCATTTACCATTTTCAGTAATTTGCATAGACAACTAGTTAAAAGTGGTCTGCTGTAATTGTTTACATTACTGGGATCTTTTTTCCACAAGAACAGGATAGAATAATTATAGCTACCGCCATTCATTGAAATAAATTTCGAAGCCATAAGTGGTTATAAGCACTCAATAAGTATGCCTTTGCAAAAGGTGCTAAAATGGCAGATCATTTCGAAACAAATACTGTATGTCACCTCAGGGGGCAGATTTATTGCTATTCAACTTTTAATGCAAATTCCTAACTCATTCATATTAAACTTTCTATTATAATAAATATCTTCCTATCATTCAAAATTTATTGTTATTGCTCTATGTTATTTTTCTAATTGAAATGCTCATCTAAATTTTGTATTACACTTATTTTTGCTAAATTTTCACCTATTACATTACTTATTTCTTTAGGATCAAGCATTCACTCCCATCTTTATTATGGCATGTCTAGGTGGTTTAACATGGGTACATATGTTTTCTGAGTTTTTTCCATATTTTTTTGTATGGAGTATTATTAAGAGATCTGATGCATATTTTCTCCATGAAATGATTCTTCCTTGAATTACTTCTCTTTAAATTTTACTGAATACTTTGTTATGTAGGAGTTTTAATGTATTAATTTCTAATAATAATATCAATCCAGTTTTTTGTAGTTCCTTCTAATATCGGTAATGTTTTATTTATTTTACTGAATTTTCTATTCAAATTATCTAATCGTCTTCAATTTGGTGTTTACTTTTATTAATTCTGTTAGTTTTCTGGACCACCACCATGGGACTTTGTGTTTTTGTTGGATGAGATTTGGATTTTGGTATTGCTTTATCAGCAGCTTTGCATTTGTAATGAAATCAACAAGAAATTTAATGGTTTTATTGTAAATGCACTGAATATTCAAATGGTGGGATATCCTGATGTGGAATTCCATGTTATCTGAAAATCTGCTTTATAAATGTTATATTGAGGACATGATTGATGGGGTTGTTACAATAATAAATTAATATTGGGGAAATGATCCCTTGTTTGCAGGTCGTCCTTTGTATTCCAGTCCTAATCTATCACCTATTTTTGTTGTACATAGGTTAAGTCGATTGAGAAAATGTTCCATGTGTTTTAGAAAATATGTGTTGAATTTCGTTATCATTTATGCAGCAAATATGTATGAATCTATGAATTTTCTATTTTACTTCCTTGCTCTATTTGAGTCTGTTACAATTACAGTCCCACATCGGGTTGTAAAGAAAGAAGGAATCAGTTGTGGGCATTAAATCACCTGCAATATGCCTAGGTTCTTTGGTATTTATTGAGTAGTTTCTTTAAGTTTGTCTAAGTCATCATTTTTATTGGGTTAGTTGTACTTAAATTATGAAATTACATAATTATCGCTTTTGATTCTATTCTAATACTCGACCTTATTTACAGATCCATGAAAGATTTACAAGGTACTGTCATAACATACTTTGTTATGTACATATATGACACCTAAATTTCCTTCTTCTCTCTAGATAAGAAGATGCTAAGGTATATTTACCTGTTGTTGATATTGTTTGTTGACATGTTATAGCTTATAGTATCATAAAGTTCTGTTATTCTTTTTAGTAATCGTTGTATTTCTCCCCAGGCATCATCTGGTCTGCAGACCATTTACGTTCCATTGTATTATGTAGCTAACCAGAAATATTTTATTATAACAGTCAGTTTTACTCTCTTTTTGTATGCAATTTGGATTTTTCTAATAATTTACTACGACATTCATTTGTTTTTCTTTATAATATATAAGTGCTCAATGCACATTATGTAGCAGTAGGGTTGCTCCAGCTTTGTGTATTTGGTTTTCTTTATTTTTTTTTCTATATTTCATAAAGTTTCTTACTGTGTTTGTTAAGCCATCTTTTGTTATGTTTTTGTTATTGTTGCACAATGCAATGAAACAATCATTACATCCACAAGGATTGTCATGTATATTTCTTTCTTTATTTGTTCTTGTACCAATTATTGGTGATGGAGTAATCTCTTCTCCTTTGACATATTCATTGTTGTCTAAGGTATGGATTTGTCTCCCCACTTCTTCCGGTATTTTGGATATCTGTATCCATTGGTTTACTATTATTTTTGGAGACTAATGGTACATATTCTTAACTAGTTTTTTGTTTTTGTTCTTTCTTCATATCTTTGTTTTGTTTTGACCCCGACGTTTCTCTAACAATTGTTGGTTTCTTTGTTTTGAGTGGTGTTCTTTCAATAGCCTTTTTCTGTTTCCAGTCTATCAGGTCCCTCTGTTATTTCTGTGTGTATCCTCCTGTGATTCTATTTGCATTAATATTTCAAATGAATTGGATAAAATGTTATCCATATCATTTATACCTGTTTCTTTATTCTTACCATTTTAGTTTTTATTTCTAAGCATTAATTTCTTTCTGAAATTACTTTTCTGTGCTCCGTTATTTCTATTTGTATGCATTTTGTTTCATTATTGGTTTTGTTATTAAAGAGAATATGTACGTTTCTTAGACAGATCTTGAATTCCTCTTACTTTCAAATCTAATTTAGCTTCTTTTGGGCATTCGAGTTCTTTCTTGTAATATTTTCAACTCTGTATTGTATATATAGTACATACATTCTTTGGATCTTGCATGATGGTCTTGCCCACAGTTTATACACTTTGGTTCGCTGCACTTCCATTGTGTGGCATGTTCTTCAGATCCACAATACGCGCACACAGGTTCATTTCGACAATATTTTTTCGCATGTCCATATTTACTACAATTTTGACACTGTAGTGGCTTTGGGACATATGGTCTTACTTCTCTGGTTTGGCCTAAAATTTTTATTTTCTGAGGTAAGGTCTTGGCCTCAAATTTTATTTTTACGATTTTAGACTTGTTTATTCATCATTTGCCAGCAGATCATATAGTTCGCAATCGCTGTACTTTGGGGTATCTCTTTTTAAGTGGATCTAACAGTATTTTCTTTTCAACTGGCTCGTTATTATTCTCAGGAAGTACAATGATAGTACCCTAGATACATTCATAATTATCATGTTTTTATTTTTATATTTATGTTATCTATATTTTTTTATTGTTAAGTAATTTTTCAGATTGACTTTTTGTTGTATCTATAAATATTAAGTCTTTTCTTTATTTGTCTAAACGACATTTCAGTCGTAGAGTGTCTTAACTCAATAAATAATTTTCCAACGAGTGCTGATATTTTCTACATGGTCAGTTTCTAAGGTTAGAAACCTTGACCAACTGCCACTCCCAAAGAGGGAGTCAAAGTGAGTCAAGGTTGGGTCAAGACATTTACTTTTTATTGTTTCCTTTGTACTGGAGCATATGGTTCCAGTGTTGTGCACATTCTGAATTTGTTTGACTTTTCTAAAGAAAGGGTTGTCAGATGAGGTTCCGATGGTTGTCAACGTGCAGGTCGCTACCATCAAAGGGTCCAGGGTACTCAAGTCCTTAAACTGACTTGTCATAAAGATTGAGGAGGGAAAAAATGAAACCTGAAAACCTTAAAAAGATATCATCAATGACCTTTCATGGGTTTATTCTTTCTTCCACTAATGGCACAATTGAGAACTGACTCCCAAATGTCCGCTCTACCCTACCCCAAAAGGGGATGGCACAACATGGTTGAGTGGCCCAAGTAAGCCAAACCCGCTTGCTAGACTGAGAGTATTACAAGAATACAATCATCCCCACCCTAATCATGATGTGGGCAAACCGGATAGATTGCCGAGAGTCCTATCCATAGAACCAGACCCCCTGGAATCTGTGGTCCAGCCTAACAAATAGTTCCGCCTTTGAGCTATCAATCTGATAACTCTCAGGTCTGAACATTATCGGGCAGTTGATGGTCCTACCACAGTTCTCACTATTTAGCTTTGGATATAAACCCCTTCCCAGCTATGATATCTTTTCCTATTTATCAGGTCCAATTAATTTTAGTAACAGTGAAAATTTCACATAATTTAATCCAAACAAATATTTAATGCCATATGGGGACTTCTTGGACTTAAACCCGGGAATGGACTCTGGGGTTCAAGAGCTCCTCACCACGTCAAGGTGGTCCCAAAACGAGGGGGGGATTATTCCGTATAGACCAGAAACCAATGGGTTATGTGAGTGGGCCAGTAGGAAGGTAATTGAGGCTCTTAGAATCACTGTAGGCGGTAATGATGTGAACTGGATCGGTATATTGCACAGGTTCAGCATAGGATTAATACAGTAGTTGGCGATACTATTGCGATACCTCCCGCTGAGGCAGTCTTCGGTTATCTAGCATGAGGAGCATTTGATTTGTTATCTGTTCCATCTCGTTGTGATGGTACGGTTAGATCGTTGGTCTCTACTGCTAAGGAGAGATATGCATGCCTTACTAGGAATCTGAGTTCAAGTTGCAGGAAATGGTTGATATGAGCAATTCAAAGCCAGGTAATATTAAAGTTGCTGTTGGTGACAGGGTTTTTGTGAAGATAAATGTCAGGAATCAGCTGAATTATAAATTAGGGCCTAAGTTTGAGGGTCCATTTTTGGTTGTCTGGAATTAAAGAAAGGGGATAGGTTTGTTGTTCAAGATGAAAAACAGGACTGTCCAGGTTGACACATATCTAAGATCAAGAGGACTGCTTGAAGGGGAATTTGTGAGTTCATTTCGTTTTTCTTTCTCCCTTCATTTTCTTATGTATTTTTATTCTCTTTTTAATTTTGTTTGTGGGCTTCCCAGAAACGTAATTTGGGGGTTTTGAGCATGGGAGGATGCTCGTCTTTAGAGTTTTATAGATTTTGGTTGTCTGATTTTAGTCTGTTTTGTTGTTATTTTTCCTTTCTACACAAGAGCAGCGGTTCTGTGTAATTTTGTCAATGCTGAGGTCATGTATGTTAAATGAGGCGAAAAGGGGTTGTAGTCGTATTTTTTTTGGTTTGGTTTCGAGGTCTGGTTATTTATTGGTATCTGTTATTTGTTTTTTTGGATACTGAAGTTCTGTTTGCTGGCAGCCTTTGGGAAGGCTTTCTATGCCAAAGTAAAAAGGTTGCTGTGGTTAATTTCTTTCATAAGGGACGTTATGGTCTTATATATGGTTTTGGTGACTTATGGTTTTGTGACTTTATGAGATTACATTTTATAGATGTGTTTTTGGTTTTCTGATCTTTTGAGGTGTTAGAGTCTTTGTAATGGTTTTATAGTTATATAATATATTTGTTTTTTTGTATTATAGGTGATTTTTTGTAATTGTAGGGACGTTAGCTAGTGTGTCAGTGGTAAGCTTAGTTAGAGTTAAAGTGGTGACGGAAATTACCTATACAGGGTAAATCTTTGACGGGATTATGAGACAGCAATAATAAATTGCATGAGGGTTTTGAGAAATCAAGAACATCTTTGAAGGGTTACTGTTACTGTTGAGGGTGTTTGGGGAGACTTAGATTTTTCGATTATTTTTTCCTCTGGTCAAACTGCCTTACTTAATGCTGAGAAAGAAACAGTCTTTATTAACGGTTATTAAACGGTTATAGCTGCTTCTGAGGGGCATATTTTCGGGATATTTTACCATTGGGGGCTCTAGAATCTACTTTGGAAAATGCAGCATATTTTTATGGCTTACAAATAATTTTCACTGGGGGAATTTGTATCGTTATCATGGGATTTTGAAAGTACGCTTTTGTGATAGAGTTGCTTGTGGAGTTTCCTGTTAGTGACATGAAATCATTTTGCAACTTTATTATCCAGCCTTTTCCTAGTAGTTTTGATGGGTCGATGGTGACATGGGAAGGAGTAGAGACCATGTATATTTTGGGTGATCAGTATCAGTCCTCTGCTGTCAATTATAGGTCAGGGTGTACTTTAGTTCACGATATATACGCTTGTGACAGTAGGATTTTTGCTCTTAGGAACGTCAACATGTTAGGATGTGTACTGTCTTTTGTTCAGAATCAGACACCTTCACACTGTGACTTTACAACATTCCTGGCTGGAGTTCAAGTGGACTCTACGAAGACTCACGGCAGTTTTTGTGCAAGCTGCCAAATCTCCACCAGTTGTCATAATACATCGGATACCTTCTGGCTGAAAGGATCTCGCCTCTTTGATGCTGCTTGTTGGATCGTCACACCGAAATTCCAAGTGCTCAGCAGTGTGGCATACAACTCAAGCACCCATATCTTCATGCGTCACCTTCATGGGGAACACAGCGTTATCCCTGTGCCTTCTCCCCAGGCGGGGGGACACAACCACGATTCCTCCACTTCCCTTACTGCCTGAAGATGACTTTTTCTTTGTTCCACAGCACTACATTCTCTCATCAATATTCGTGTTGGTGACGTTCCTGGTCGTCATGCTGTGTGTAGTTTTGGGGGTCAAATGCGCAAAGAAACTATGTGTACATAAACAATCGGCCAAAGAGAAGCCAGCCCCAGGGTTTGCTCTTCAGCTGGTGCATGAGTCGGGGGAATAGAACTCGTTGCTGCTCTTATGCCGAAGGTGGCGCAATTGGTGGCCGAGCAGTGAAACACTTAAGGATATTGATATATTATATTGTTGGTTTTTTGGGTTAAGCAGTTTTCTTGGAGACATTCTGGGTAAAGGCAAATGGAAAAATGCTTATGTATTCAGCGAGTCATTACTGACAAAGGCCTAGCGTCAGCATGGCTTCTCACGGAGAAAAGGGGGGCATCGTACTCTAGGCTATGCGATGGCTGTGCTGCCAGAATTTGTCAAGTTCCTTGTTTGTTCGCTTTCTTGGGTGTCTCAAGAAGTGTGAATGTTCCATTTTGAAAATTTGAAAATAGGCTAAAAATTGGGGGCCTTGATTTCTTTGTGAAAAGATCTACTTGGTTGGAGGACTTTGGGTACTGCCTGTGAGGTGAGCTGAAACCTTATTTTCAAGAAAACTTGAATGGGTTCAATCAACTGTGTTTAACATGTACTGAGTCTGTGCAGTGGTTACCATGCGAAATGTCTTTTTCCCCATTTATTTTTTATCTGCTATGTCTCTTTGATCTTATTGATTGTGACTTTACCATGTTTAATTTTGTGCATTTCTTTTGGGGTTGGTAACGTGGGAAATCACTCCACATTTATTTTTCTCAGTGCCTATTTTTAAAAGTTGTGTTTCCTCAGATGCATTGAATTAGAGGTCAAATAGACAGAGGGGAATGTAACTTATCACGACTTCGGTCATGCTGACTTATTTTAACTCTGATGTTGTAGGGACTTATTTATTGGAAGTTGAAAGCACCATGTTATCTTACTTGGTCATTTTGAGGGTACCAATTCTGGGACGTAGTTATTCCCATTTCATTTTTATTTCATTTCAAACCACTTGCCATGTTAGATTACTGAATAAATTATATTTTTTGTAGTCATGTTTTTGTTGTTCTTCCTTAGTTCAGTCAGTGACTTGGATAACGAGAGAGAGAGAGAGAGAGAGAGAGAGAGAGAGAGAGAGAGAGAGAGAGAGAGAG
>NC_089762.1:18001711-18014211 GCF_040412425.1 Macrobrachium rosenbergii
CAGAATTTGGCTAATTGCCAACCTCAATGTAAACCTAACTTTAGCCATATCTGTTTTGCCAAAGGCTGTTAGTACTGTTGTCCTTATTCTTTTATATATCTTTTCAACCGACATAGCCAATTTTTCTGGCACTTTCCACATTCTTAAATTGGAGGACACTATCTTCCTTGGTATTCTATCAAATACTTTTTCTGTGTATACTGTATAAATGTACAATAGAGCTTCCCAATACCTTGCAACCTCCTCCGTGTATCTGTCGTATTACGAAGACAGCACCAACTGTACCTCTCCCTCTGATTTGACTTACATGCCTACAGGATTGTTAAGTTTGTGTAAATGTATTTATTTGATTGTATTAGTCTGGTAAATGTATTTTTTGGCGTCAGGCGATTGAGCACCGCCGTTTCAGCACCAGGACATTGTTTTAAAATAATTTTAAAAAGGGCTATCTGTAGTTTTAGCTTGAAAATTGTGCACGATTCCACACAGATACTCTTTTTCATTTCAGTTCCCATAATCAGAAATAATTCTGAATATTCTTTCATGTGATTTTTTGCATTTCAGTAATTTTGGCTTGGGCTCATGGCCAGTTGAAACATTCTCAAAATATTCATCCCTTCCATTTTGGATTCATTTAAGAGCATATAATTGGATGCGACATTCCCAGTTTGCCTAGTAGTCATCTGTTTGCTACTCTACATGTTTATTGGTGCTGTCTTCTTGTAGAACTCGATGTAAAATGTTCTGTATCTTCGTAGGAGATAGTGGTCGTCTTCTCCCAGCTCCTCTGTGGTATTGCTGTTCAATTTAATTATCTTCAAACCAGTTCAAAAAAAGGACCCAGTTTTCCACACAGGTACATTGCAATAGCGTCGATGTGGCTGTGTCATTATTTGGTACAAATGAGAGAGCGGTTACCATTTTAGTCTTTACGGCTAAGTCGGGACTGTTCTTAAATGAATCCAAGAGACCAATACTATTATGTGTTTTAATCAGTTTTGTATTAAATAGAAGAGGCAGCCTATGATTTTTACACTGAGAAAGCAGTCTTTCATGGCTGCAAATGCCGATTGCTCAATATCACAGTTGATGGCTAGGGTTGTGCGTTTGTTAGGCTTAACATCTCCTTAGTCATTTCAGTTTTTCACATGAAAGTTTTTCTCTGCTTATTATATAAGAGTGTTTAGAGTACAAGGTGCACACTATCATGCTTCTTGATCAGGATGATGTAGACTTGAAGTATTTGTGGTGTAATTGAAAATGTTCCATCATTATACCAAATGTTTTAAAGTTGCTACATATTCCAGTCACCTTACGAAAACAATGATTCCTTCGTGGCCCAATCTTCTATCCCTCAATTTTATTCTTTCTGGTAAGGGTCTTGGGGTTTCAGGAGCTTGATCGATTCCATTCTGTTTTCGTGCTTGGTGATGGTACAGTGCCACGCTTGCGATTTATTTTTTGTGTACTTGTTAATAATAATGCCTGGAGGTTCACTCGCCTTAGCTCGATGTCTGACATTTGGTTTTGCATTCAAATTTGCAAAGGTGCACCAGTTATTTATGTAATTTATGTAAGCAACTGTACACTTACTCCCTCCCCCCCCTTTTTTTTTTTAGTGAAGGACACAATATGAACGAAACTTAACCCGATTGGCGCTGAAACGGCGGCAATGAAATGGCAACGCTGATTAATAGCCTGTAGCTGGAACGACGGTGATGATATGGTATTGCTGAAGCGGCGACGCTAGATCGCACCCTGTCCATGAGCATAATCGTGTACGTGTTTATTTCTAAACGTATATCCTCATAACGTTATTTTCGGAGCTGAATGACCTCATAGGTTCCAGCGCTTGGGCTTTTGTCCAAATTTGATATTCCATTTCCGATTCCAATGAAACCGTACAGCTGTTCACCAGCCTTCACAACTGCTCACAATCTCTCATCCAGTATTTTTTCTAACGCCCTCAACAAATGGTCTGTTAGCCCGGTTCCTTTATGATTTCCACATGGCACGATATCTCCCTTACGTTTGAACACATTCACCACTAGACTGTCTCTTCAGTCATTTGGCATTACTTCCTATTCCCAGATTACCCACAATTCCAGTATCCATTCTTCGTCTATGCCAAGTACCTTCAACATTTCAATTTGCGCCTTTGATGGTCTTGGTTCTTTGCCATTCTCCATTTTGCGTTTAGCCTCCTCTGCTTCTGTGGATTGTATCTCCATCGCTCCCCCCCCCACCTTCCTCACCTCCCCCTAATCCTCTCTTTCATTTTCTGTGTTTAAAAGTCCTTATAATAACCTGACCAGCCTCGTTTCATGTCATTATCTTTAAACAGCTTTATATATATATTATATTATATATATATATATATATATATATATATATATATATATATATATATATATATATATATATATATATATATTAATGCAACTATATAGGCTGCAGTGTCTTCTTAGAGTGTGACTACAGGTTGTGTTATATTTGGGAGGGGATTGGTATCTCCATGTTCTTTTTTTACCGCAATGTGGCCCACCACTTTCAACTAACCATCTGATACTTAATTCATTACTCAAATTAACAGAGGTACAGTGGATTTTCTTTTGGTCCAGGTGGCTTCCCCTCCGAGGGATTGAACAATGTTCTCTCACTGTAAGGCAAGTTTGGAACCATTGAGCAACTTATATAAATAAGATTAAGATAGCAAGATGGTCACACTTATGACCCACTGTAGTCGTCTCACTACCAGACGCTTTATTCGCTGCGCAGATCAAAAGGGGCCCAATGGGCGGGGAGGGAATGCCAGGAACGTTTCCTCCTTTTCCGGGATTGCGTTTGAATTTGGACCTGCATGTGAGACGAGACAAAAATGATTATATCACTATGTCAGAGAGAGAGAGAGAGAGAGAGAGAGAGAGAGAGAGAGAGAGAGATTTTCCCTTCCCCTTCCAGTGAGATGAACTGCAATTGCGTGAAAAGTATCTTTTAGTTGTCGCACCATTTAAGGTAGGGGAAGATTAAACATGAATGGAGAAGTATACAGTGGTTATAACTCGTTCACCCCATTGGGTCTCGAACCTCATTTTAAATATTGAAGTTCTCAGGAATACCTCCAGAAGAAATATAAACGAATTTTCTCTTCATTAAAGTTTTGAAGTGTCATCAATCTCATTCTCATATCCTTAAAACTTTTACATACGGAATTAGGCGAGACTGAAATCAAATAAATAAAAAAAGTGACCTGCTTAAGTGATGTATTACCATCTTGAAGGTTAGTAACACTGTTGGGGATAAATTAATTGCGCAAAAAAGAGAGAGAATGAACCATGGTTCGAAAACATATCACCATTCATTTCAGATCTGACGCTCTCAGTCGTCATAAATTTGAAGCAAATGTATGAAAACTCCTATGCTGAAATACTTAGTCAGGTATCAGTAAGAGATATTATAGCTACTTTACATACTTTATAAAGTCGATATTATAATTTGAAGGAAAATTTTCTAATAAAAAAAAAAAATTTGATTCAGCAGCAACAAAAAAAGAAACTAAAGATGTCGGGAAAACTTAATAACACAAAACGATGAAAAGGTTTACTGCGCCGAGATAGGACCTATAATTTCTTCAGCTGGACGTAGCAAGTGGAACACTATAAACATCATGTAAACTAGGAGCAAGGGTGCTGTGATTTCATTTTATTCATGTACCTTTAACAGTGTGGCTTTGAGTAGAACCGTATTTCGTCCTTAGCCTGAATTTGATGATAATTAAAACGGGTACTAGTTTACTTTTCAGGTCCTATTTAGGCATTGTTGTAAAAATAACAATGGAGGCATGTAAGATGAAAGTAATTTACCGACCAATAAAAGGTATCCAACCATATTTGGCTGGAATGTAAAATTCTTGATATTTTCTTTACATGATAAATATAGGTTTATTCCGGGTCTATATATGATACTTAAACTGGGAAGGGTGAGACAAAATTTATTCTGATTCTTCATAAAAGTGTAGTGCATGAGTGTTAACTCGTCTCTTTATTGGCCGAGTCTTCTGAAGCTCATCATTTGGAAAGACAAGTTATCCCTACATATGTAACTAAGTAAAAGAAAAATATTACAAAATATAACTTCAGAAACTTGATAAACAAACCACAAGGAAAACTGGAAGACTAGATGCTGAAAGCATACTGCCGTTTATAGGTAGATGCATATATAAAGAATGCTGAGTTCGCACTAAAAAAAGGTTCTAGTCTACCCGGCGTCAACTGAGGCCAAGAAAAGGCTCTTGTGTATATATATGTGTATATATATATATATAAAAGCAGAGAGCTGCATACACATTTTTTTATAGTGGGGTCCTCAGTTTCTTATTAGCAAATGTTCTCTTTAATGGTATCATTACATCCTAACACAAAAAAACTTCTTTACTCTATCATTTGAGCTTTACAGATTTTCCATGAACATTCGCACAAATCCTAATGAACGAAAGCTCATGAAATCATCCACATGATATTGGAACGGTCTTGAGCGAGATGTCCCATCACTTCTACCTTTGTTCATCGTCCATTTGAGTCAGAGTTGACCCACAATGGTGGCCTGGAATTTCAGAGAGACAAGTTTTAAAAGGAAAGAAATTATGAAGGTCTTAGCTTCGTGGTAAGTCAGACTCAATTTTCTCCTGACAGACGTAGTATCGACTTTCTTCAGGTTCCGAAGTATGAATGTTTTGTTCAACAGTAATAAAAGATCAAAGAAGAGAAAAGGAATATATATGCATATAGAATATGCCCTCTTCTTTTAGATCTTTTATTGTTGTTCCTGTTTTTAATGTTTATTCATGCCAAACTATAAAATAAAAGTAATCATAATAATAGAATTGACTGCCTTAACACATCTGCTCAGATATTTGACCACCAAAAAATGCAAGATGCCATTAAATTATATGTAGTGTTAGCAACCTTATCCCAAAATTCTGGGTAAGTTCAGGATGGTTTCACCTTCTAGTGCCGCCCCTTCTGAGGTAAATGAAGAACCATAATCAGTTCCCGACCGAGGCAGACTGATTTGGCCACAGTCTGTTGAAGCTAATTATACGTATGTTGTCCGGTTTTAATTTCACCGCAATAAGAAACGCACTCAGACCGACAGCTGTATTTACAATTATTACAGTCGTAGTGATAAAATAGAATAACGTGAAGTACTGGGACTTTCGGAGCCGTGAGATACTGTGAACTAGTGCTTTAGTAGTTGAAAGGGACCAGCTTTCAAGGACATTCCCTGATTTGGGTTGCCCAGACCGTTTAATATAAAAAAAAGTCCGCTTCCAAAGCCAGGAAAAGTATTTACAGCATCTGAAGAAAAACTTGGAATGAGAAAAAAGACGAACTCTGGACCGGACAAGCTTGGCAAACGACCAAACAACGAATGTTACAAGTTTGCTTTCGACTTATATGACACCATCAAGAAGAACATTTCCAAGCAAATACAAAGCTGAGGTCTCTACTATTAAAAAAAACAGAATACTTAAATTATCTGTCTGCAATAATAATAACAAATCCCATGTGGACGGGGGGGCGGGAAGGAGGGTGGGAGAGAATCCAAAGACCTACTGACAAGATTACCTGACGTACAGTGGGTGCTCATTCATAATGAATTGAATAGTGAGTGTGGTAGCCTACATTGCTGGAATGGGAATTTTGATCTGCATTGGGAATTAGTAAAATGGCATATAAGAGGAGGGAAATAAAAACAAAACAGGTCATGGAAGCGGTATTCTGTGAAGCATCCCCAGTATAAATGGAAATAAATCCTTTGCCAAGCTGGGGTCCATTAACGTTATTGCAAAATTTGCCAGGGGGTGTAGTCATCTTGGGACTCGAGACACTTCTTGCTCTTTCGCGGATAGGCTCACCACCTCATGACAGAGACTGTAAGTCACAACGACTACAAAACAGAGTACTACACATTTATAACTTCTTTTGATGGGAAGGATGCTTCCCTTAGCAAAGGGTTTAAATTGACATGTTTTATGTAACGTCTAAGATTTGCAAATTATTCACGATATGAAAACGAAAACAAAACTATCTCTTGTCATCCATTGTTACTGCATTTGCAAATAAATTTGCGTTAGCAATCTCATAACATTAGGTATGGACTATTGCAGTTCAAGAAGATATTACAAGTTATTTTTACATAAAGGGACTCATTATTGGTCCAGTATTTGGAAGATAAGAAAGATAAGATTAGCGGTTGCAGTTTTGCTATTCTTTGAAGCCATCCATTACTAAGTGAGAGCATATTGAAAGTGAAAAAAAGTTTAATGTCATGCGCTAACGAAAGGTTAAAGGAATTTTTCAGTCAAAGAATAGGAGGAATTTTCTTATTAATGACACCTTACAAAGATCAGTTCTTCTGAATAATAATTCACTGTGAATTTCAATAATAAATCTGTGGGGAAAAGAATGCATGCATTATATTCTAAGAGAGAACATACTTTATCAATGTGTCGCACTTTTACACACTTGAAGTCACGGCATAAATTTGAGAACTAAGTTGTATCACAATGGCCCCTGCATGATGAAATACAACACCAAATGTTAGTTTCTTATGTAAATCTTTTCAATCATTGATTTTAAGTTCATATATTAGGTCATAGGTTCGTTTTTTATTTAAATTCATGTAGACATGCATACTTAAAGTTCATACGAACACGCACATGATCACGAATGCTACTTTCCTTTGTGCATTAAATTGAATGAATGTCTTTCATATATACAGTACTATTAATGCAAACACACACACACACCATATAATATATATATGGGTAGGACATGGATGAAACGAGTAGCGTTATAGAAGTTTTCTGCACATAGGGTTTATGCATGTTTAAACAGTTAAAGGATGATTGCGGTACCAACCTTCCATAGTTTAAACAGTTAAGGGATGATTGCGGTACCAACCTTCCATAGTTTAAACAGTTAAAGGATGATTGCGGTACCAACCTTCCATAGTTTAAACAGTTAAAGGATGATTGCGGTACCAACCTTCCATAGTTTAAACATTTAAAGGATGACTGCGGTACCAACCTTCCATAGTTTAAACAGTTAAAGAATGATTGCGGTACCAAACTTCCATAGTTTAAACAGTTAAAGGATGATTGCGGTACCAACCTTCCATAGTTTAAACAGTTAAAGGATGATTGCGGTACCAACCTTCCATAGTTTAAACAGTTAAAGGATGATTGCGGTACCAGCCTTCCATAGTTTAAACAGTTAAAGGATGATTGCAGTACCAACCTTCCATAGTTTAAACATTTAAAGGATGACTGCAGTACCAACCTTCCATAGTTTAAACAGTTAAAGGATGATTGTGGTATCAACCTTCCATAGTTTAAACAGTTAAAGGATGATTGTGGCACCGACCTTCCATAATTTAAACAGTTAAAGGATGATTGTGGTACCAACCTTCCATAGTTTAAACAGTTAAAGGATGATTGCAGTACCAACCTTCCATAGTTTAAACAGTTAAAGGATGATTGTGGTACCAACCTTCCATAGTTTAAACAGTTAAAGGATGATTGTGGTACCAACCTTCCATAGTTTAACAGTTAAAGGATGATTGTGTTACCAACCTTCCATAGTTTAAACAGTTAAAGGATGATTGCAGCACCGACCTTCCATAATTTAAACAGTTAAAGGATGATTGCGGTACCAACCTTCCATAGTTTAAACAGTTAAAGGATGATTGCGGCACCGACCTTCCATAGTTGTCTGCATTAAAGATAGATGTCTGCATTAAAGAGACAAAGAAGAAAGATCGTTCGGAAGAAGTCAGAAACAAGTTTTTGGAGCATGATGAGAGGCATATAAATGACAGGAAAATCTATACTGACAGATCAGAATCAGATGTAGTAGGATGTGCAGTGGTGTGTGAGGGGGAATCATATATAAAAAAAGTTATCAGACTCCTCATCCATTTTCACTGCTGAAGCAACAACCATAGTTGATGCTTTAAATCTTGCATCTGATAAGAAATTTAAACCCACAGTAATATATAGTGACTCTAGGAGTGTTTTAGAAGCCCTAAAGAAGTTTAACCCTACCCATCCCTTAATTCAAAAGGCTTAGGAATGGCTTTTTTATCTTTCTGTTCGCCACAAATCAGTAAAGTTTTGTTGGATTCCTGGGCACACTGGTCTAGAAGGGAACAAACTGGCTGATAGTCAAGCAAAGGATGCCGCAAGATGTGATTTCTTAACTAATAAGGTGCCACATTTGGATATGCGTCCAGTTATCAGATGATACATTCGTACAAAATGGCAGCAGAGATGGACTTCCCCCATTTTATCCATAAATAGGAAGTACAGAAACATTAGAAAAAGTATCGATTTTTGGAGTTCAGGTTTTAATCGTAGCAGAAGATTTGAGATCATCCTAACACGGCTTAGGATTGGCCATACCCGCTTCACTCATAGCTATATCTTAGAAGAAACCAGTGCCATAGTTTGTGGTCACTGTGGTGGTCAGCTATCCATTGAGCACATGCTGGTGCACTGTCCTCAATTTAATCGCCACAGGACAAAGTACTTACTAACTGGGAAGACTGTTTTGGAAATTTTAAATGATCATGTTGAGGTAGATAACCTTATGGGTTATCTGAAAGAATCTGGTTATTTTAATGAGATATGATCTTAGTATATATATTCAATAAAGATTTTAGTCATATTTGTTTTATGTACCATATATTTTGAATATAAAAGTTTAATATATATTAACTTTTTGCTGGTTCTATCCAATATCATTGTTCATTTTTTACGTTCATATTTTAACGCTGAATTTTACTAGTATGTCATCATTCACCTATTCATTATCAATCATATCATTGACTTATATATTTCACCTTCGTTATATTTCACCTTCATTATGGAGCCGAATAATCCTGATGGGTTCCAGCGCTTTGTCTTCAAAACCTAAATTTCATAATCAATCAGTCGATCACAACAAAGGGGTTGGGGTGGGAAGGGGATGACATGTAAAAATAACCGAAAATGACAGAATGGGTGAAAAATAAATCATCAAAAATGACAGATTTTAGTGTCTTCAAGTCCAAGTTCAGCCCCGATAGGGTGAAATATAAAATGTCAAAAATGCGGGGCAATGTAATTGAGGTAACTCTCTTAACAGGAAAGGGAGAGACTTACAAGGAGTTACAAGAATTAGGATGTCTCAAAGACTTATCAGTCCATCCGAGGAGACATCATGTGCTCACTTATCTCTAAGAGCAGGTTTTACTGTTCATTCACAGTGTTCTAATGATTTTGTCTATCTTTCTTTTAAACTCTTCCACAGTGTTGCTGTTTACAACTTCTGGTGGCAGTTTATTCCATGTGTCACATAACCTTGTATGTAAAGAAGTTCCCACAATAAGATTTGTTGTATCTCTTCAGTTCTAGTTTCCATCCATTATTTCTTGTCTGGTCTTCGTTTAATGTGAATCGGTTACTGTCTACTTTTGTTATGCCTTTCAGTATTTTGAATGTTTCTATTAGTTGTCCTTGCAGTCGTCGTGCTTCTAAGTCATATATGTTTAGGCTGTCTGGTCGTCTTTGGTAACCTATTTGCCTGATGGATGGAATTAAATTTGTGGCTCTTGCTTGTATCCCTCCTAATCTATTTATGTCCTTTCTTAGTGCTGATGACCAAAACTGCACTGCATATTCAAGATGAGGTCTAAATATTGATGTGTTGAGTTGAAGCACCGTTTCCTTGTATCTGTATTTGAACTGCCTCTTTATGCATCCCACTAGTTTTTGTGCCTTCTTTTCAGCTTTTATGTACTGTTTTGTGGATTTTAAGTCCTAGGTAGTAATGACTCCAAGGTCCTCTTCTAGTTCTACACTATTCATATCATTCCCAAGCGGCATGTAGTTGGCATGAGGGATGTTTGTTTCTATTTGTAACGCTTTACACATATCCAAGTTGAAAGGCATTTCCCCCTCAATGTGGGACCACCTTGATGTGATGAGGGGGCTCTTGAACTCCAGGAATCTGTTCCCGGGTTTAAGTGCAAGAGTCTCATATGTGATTATATATTTGTTTGGATTAATTTTTTGTGGAATTTTCCACTTTTGCTGAAATTTATTGGACCTGTTAAATAGGAAAAGATATCATAGATGGGACTGGGTTTATAGCTAAAGCTAAATAGTGGGAATTGTGGTAGGACCATCAACTGCCTAATAATGCTCGGACCTAAGAGTTATCAGATTGATAGCTCAAAGGCGGAACTATTCTTTAGGGATGGACCACAGATTCCAGGGGCCCTGGTTTTGGGGATAGGACTCTTGGCATTCCATCTGGTTTGACCATAACATGATTAGGGTGGGGATGATTGTATTCTTGTAATACTCTCAGTCCTAGCAAGCAGATTTAGGCTCACACTACGGCCATTCCAATCATGTTGTGCCATCCCCTGTGGTGCAGGATAGGGATGCGGACATTTGGGAGTCGTTTCTCGCTTGTGCCATTGGCAGAAGAATAAACTCCATGAAAGGCTGATGATATCTTTTTAATGCTTTCAGTTTTTATTTAATTTTTTTATTTTTTTTATTTAATTTTTTTGTCTTCAGTCTTCATATATAGTGACCATTAGGATTTGAGTACTCCTGGTCCCTTTGATGGCACAGTTTCGGTGCAGTTGACAACTGCTGGAACTTCCTCTGACAACTTTTGTTTGAAAAAATCCAAGAAACTTACTAGTGTAATTACACTAGAACCCTATGCTCCAGTGCAGAAGAAACCCTAAAGAAGCAAATATCGTCTTGACCCAACCTTGACTCACTTTGACTCCCTCTTTGGGAGTGGAAGTTGGTCAAGATTTCTAACCATGGAAGCTGACCAAAATATTTCAGCCTTAAAATCAGAAAATTATCAATTAAATCGGCATCCAACGGCAGAAATGTCGTTCAGACAAATATGGAAGACGGCTTATAAAAGCCACAACAAAAAGTCAGTCCGAAGACTATTTTTCTTTGAAAAATATAGATAACATTAATGTGAAAGTGGAAAAACACGATACTATGAACATCATTCAGGGTACCATTGTACTTCCTGTGTTTTCCTGAAAACACATATACAGTATTAGAGTGCACTTAACAAAAATAAACAAATGAATATGTTCATCCAAAATGAGCAGTTAACATAGTTGAAATAGATTGACAATCTTTAACAATATGGAGATAAGGAAAAGGAAACTAGATAGATAACATCTATACTCCCTGTAAAATTTGAAGTAGGTACGATGCCATTTAATGAACAGCTGAATAGGGAGTATATTACCATTAAGTTCTGGTTTAATTCTCCTAATGCAAAGAGATTCTGTATTAAGAAGGTCCTGTTTGTCTATTGCGTTATTCAGGATTTTGAAGCCTTGGTGAGTGAAACTATGGTCTTGCTGGTGAGAGTGCTCTCCAATAGTTGAGTGTGTTGGTTTAGGTAGCAGAAACCCTGTTTGATGTTCCTTTCTATGTACTCAGAAATTCTTTGTTGCAACCAATGGTCACAACTACAAATATACATGGTATAACAGACAACACAAGTAAACTGACTAACCTCACAGGAAGATAAGCTAGCAGGCAGTGGTTCCCTCTTGCTTAGGTAAGAGTCAGTTGTAAATTTATTAATAAAAACAAATCTAAACTGTATCTGTAGGTAGGCATTTCTTAATATATTGCAAAGCTTCTTTAGTATTTCATAGCTAAAGTGTCTCAAGTATGGAAGTTTTATATATCTAATGTCCTTTGGTATATTAAAATTTCAATCTAGAGAAGTTTCTCTCAGAAATTATATTACCTCGACAAAGCCTTTGGTGAAGTAATTCTGATGTCTGGTAATGGGAATCGAACCCGCATCCAAAGTAATCAGAACAAGGTCAGGTTGCCGACCTGACCATGAGAAGGATGAAGGTGTGCTGCTGCTCATACATACATATACCTGTCAAATTCGGATATATTTATTAGAGCTGGAGTAGACCCATCCTCACCATCATAGCCAATACGCATGTAATTTTAATAGCCAAAATGCCCTCTTAACTTCTCAAATTCTTCACACTTTTTGGACATGCTTGTCACTACAGGGCCTTATATCCAGTTGCATGAAATATAAAGTAATTCTGATGTCCAATATCAGGAATTGAGCCCGCATCCCAAGTAATCAGGATGAGGTCATGTTGCCAGCCTGACTATGAGAAGGATAAAAGTCTGTTGCTGCTCAAACATACATATGCTTTTCAAATTCGGACATATTTATTGGCCAAGTGGGCAATCTTATTTTTTGTTTCTTAGGCTGAAATGTATATATAGAATTTATTGATCACTTTTTACCAAAATCTTATGTAATTGTAATAGCCACAGTTCCCTCTTAACTTCTCAAATTGTTCACACTTTTTGGAATATGCTTGTCACTACTAAGCCTTAGATCCAAATGCAAGAAATATGAAGT
>NC_089762.1:18024211-18056711 GCF_040412425.1 Macrobrachium rosenbergii
AAGTAAATGAACTTTCACAAAACAGGATGTTCAAGACTGCACTTTTTATGAGAAACTTAAGTTTGGTAAAATTCTCGATCATTTACTTTTGCGTTATGTAGGAAGATATGATGTCTCAGGCTAAGTGATTGCACCTTTATGCCTCTTATGTCTGCCTGTTCATGCGAGCCCTTATTTGCGAAAAACGACAAATACAATTTACATGTATAGAGTGTATGGACGAAGTAGGAGACTGCGTCTCCAAGCCAACAGGTTTTTGTCAGCGTCCAAGAGCCACTGAGAAGGTCTTCGTATTCATCACCAGTGGGCTGCTTTCCCTTAATATGAAGTGATTTCAGACACGAGAATAGACATCAATCAATGCTTCACTTATTCGATAAATGCTGACTCTAGGACGAACGGCTTGGTTGTTTAAAGATTAAATCTTCCGATGGATAACATGGCTGTCTTGCTACGGAAAAACTTGAATAAAGCAATGTACATGACATGTGAGTCTTCAGTAGTGCTAGATTTTAGTTGCTGTCCAGCGAGAATGCTATAAGCCATTTGGAAACTGGTGGATCCGAAAACATCGCTAAGCGTTCAGTTGGATTGCTTTAGCGGTTAGAAAAAAATACTTATTACTTACTGCATCCTAAAAGAAGGGGTGGGTTCGTAAACCTAACCGTCCAATATGTATTGTTAACAAAGTAACGTTTATGCAAAGGCAGACACGTGTGTCTCATCACGTCTCACCTGTGCGCACCCTCGGAACGCGATTGTCCTGACGTTAATTAGCGAGATAGCAATTATACATTCTAAGTTTGTTTGCTATCTTCAGATGACATGAATATTCATGAGTATTCGTCATATTTACCGTATGCAAGTGAGTATGCTCATTCAACACCAACATTCGAGAATTATGACCCTAAGGTGAATCTTCTCGAGAATTAAAATGGCCTGGTAGCTTTCAGAGGTTTCAGAAACGTTTCTGATGGATTTCGACTCGCTTTCATTTTACCGACAAAAAAAGTTTTTTTGGGGGAACATTTACTATAAGTTATTAAGATAATGAAAATCAAAAGTGCATTCGTAAGTATTGTTTTTCCTTCAAGCATGCAGTATCAACATGCAATCGGCATAAGGCCCACACGTGTAGATCGAGACGACTGTAGACTGTATGTTGTAAATGATTTTATACAGAACATTTGTTAACCAAATTCAGCATTGTCCTTTTATAGCCTCATCACTCAGTATTCATCTGGAGTTTCCTTTAACCGGAATGCAATGGCACGTGAACTCGTGTTAATTAAGCAAAGGCGGCAAAGTAACTTATTTTATAAGCCTATTAGTGACTTATCATCCCCGTGTCAGTCAAACTGAAATCCTTAAGCAGACGATATTATTGGCATTAATGAGTCGAAAGTCTTAACTATTCAAGTTTTCCTGTTTGAATTCGTATTTCTCAATGATTGCTCTATAAGCTGTAAAAGATGGGGAAGAGTTTTCCTGCAGATCGTAATTAAAATGAGATAATTTGCGATTTGCGTAAGAAGAACGCGGAATGAAACAACTCACAGCCAGCAGTCCAATTGAAGAAAGGCATCCCCGGCGAATGTTTCGCACGTATGGTTAATGCTAATTAAATTTCTCTCTCTGCCCGCAAGGAGGATGAGCTCTTCCAATACGAGCACCGAATGCGAAATGAGCGGATGACGCACGGATGGGAGGGTGCGGAAGAGGACAGTGGCGTCCACTGTCAGTGCTCTATGGCCGGAAGCAGGACCAGGGTCGGCAATAACTACTTGGCTCGGGTCATCTAGTAGCCGAACAAGATTTCCTAAGACTTCAGTGATATCCATTTGTTTTTATTCTAATAGTAATTCGACACTTAGTTTTACCTAGCAATTGTGATTCTCACATTTTTGTGGAAACTTTACAAAAGTTAGATATGGACTAAGGGAGTTTCCACTCGAGTTTTTTTTCTCTCTCTCTTAAGTACCATCTCAATTTTGTCAGGGCCATTTTTTAGGCCCGAAATTGTTCCGGCCATTCTTATGCTGTTGATTTTATCCCCAATAAATCTTTTTGCGTGCCTCCTAACCATTCTTTAAAACCCGTTCCAGCAACTTATCTTCACTGTTCTGTTTTCACTTCCCTAAAACTATGAAGGTTCTGGAAATTCAAGAAATGGTTCACATGGCAGAGGAAGTGTTTATGGGTGCAGAATCATTGACGAGGAAAATAAATACAGTAAGTGGTGGAGTGATGAAAATAAGAAAGTGCGGGCAAGAAATGTGGTTATTTGAACTGCATTTGCACGAAAGTAGATATGATCAGGTATCAGTGAATATAAGGAATAATAAGTTAGCCAAGGACAGAATGGGTGAAAAAGCTTGAGTTTATTAATTATTTAGAGATAAATCTGGGTAAATGCCTAAAGAAGAACAAAACTTTTTTTGGTGAAGTAAATGCAGAGGGAAGAGATAATGAGGAGGTAAGTAAATAAAAGATACAAATGGAGAGATACTATATGTAGAGGACATATCTCTATGTCGATATAATAAATAGTTTGAATAGTTGCTGAATTTGAAGGATAGTATTGTGGCAGACCTGAAGGATGAAAGTGGGGTTCATCAGCCTGCTGATTTGCCTTCTGTGTGTGCAATAAGTAACTAAAGGGTGGCCATGAGAGAAACATTTGTTTTGTATTTTTCTTTGGCAACCTACCACCCCTTATGAGGGTAAATACTGTATCAATAAATACACATACAACAAATACTGAAATATTGTAGAAGGAAAATATCATTCCCAAACACTTGCGTTCACAGCATAGGCTGAACTCCGGGAAGAAAATGCGAGGTTTTGAAATAGGTATTTTTATTCTAATTTTTTTTGCATATGCTATATATGTTTTAATCCTGACTGTGATGAATATATTTTTTTATTACTTGCATATTTTACTGTTATGGTGAGTCATCCCAGAACCTTTTCTAAAGAATGAGAGATGAACTTTTAAAGCCTTACACTGGGGAAAAAAGGTACAGGATATCAATATATTTTTATGATTTAACCTGGGGAAATGCTTATCATGAGCCAGTTATAGACTAAGTGAATCAATTCGTTACTTACCTCGGTTTTAGTATAAAATCGACTACTGTTGATTCAGGAAATCGTAAAAAACAAGGAAAAGGGGGAATTTTAACTGAGCTGAGGGCTCTACTTACAAGGGAGTTGTAAGTAAACATGTTAGGGTAAGTTTAAGATTAAGTGTATTTACAGGAAATGAACTATCAGAAGATGACATGGACTTATTAGGCAGGCAAGGCCTGAGAGGTTAATTATTACCGAGACACTTGAAGGTATATCCGTTGGTGTGACAATGCTGATACAAGGCACATTCAAGAGAGATTTCCACAGCTAACAAGCCCTCTGTAAACAGAGAGATGTATGGATTAAAAGCCAGTAATGACACAGTAGAATATGCATAGGACAAGGCGAGAACAGAGGGTGCCAAAGAAGCCTTGAACACACGATTATATATACTTATTTAAACACAGGCATTTATGTAACACTACCCTAACAAGGCAAGGCTGATATGGGAATACGGGCACTTAGAAATGGAAATAGGAGGTTTAGTACGAGAATTAAAAGAGCGTGACTGACTGGAAGAACCTTTGCAACAGATCACTTTGCCTTGTAGAAGAGGTGGCTTCAGTGAGGGTAGTGGTGACAGAGGAGGGCTAAGGGCTTCGCTGGTAAGAATATTAAGGGCTCCTACAAGATAGGACCACGTGGTAGGGCATGGCTCTCTGAAGGAGGCGGGAATGGAAGGGGGAGGTGTGTCTCACTCGCATCCAGCTATGTCTCTCACTCTTGTTCCTTCGGTGAGGCCCTTATATAACTTTGGTCAGGGGTTAGGTCATCCACAGGTAGATGGGGTTGGTGTCGTTTCCCTATGCGCACGCATCATTCATGACTCGGTGTCAGGTGTCCATGCCAGGTGTTTTCTCTTAATCTGCATCTCCAGCTCTATTCTGCCCCTGGCCAGACTTACTCTCCTCATTACCTCGTGTCTGTAAACAAAAGGTTCTGCAGCGTCATGTTTGAGAAGAGAAAGTTGAAAGGGATGTACAGAGTGCGATTAACGGATTAAGAGAGGGGCCGGCATTCCTTTCGCCCTTCCTTGTCAGGCAGTGCCAAAATACACTGGTGTATTTTCCAGCTTTAAATTAAACATTTGGTGGCATGGATGCATGGGAAGATATAGCAATATATATATATATATATATATATATATATATATATATATATATATATATATATATATATATATATATATATATATATATATATATATATTTTTTCAAGCTGTTTTTATCAGAACATCACAGTTCTATTTTCACGGTTGAATGAATGGAAAGTTGGGTTACAGATGTATTTATACAAAATTTAGTAGGTTCACCAGAACGTCGATATGGGGATGGGCATGGAGTAAGCCAAGTGAAAGATCGCTTTTCGAGATGGAACAGTGATATTATTTAAAATGTCAATGATTGTGAGAGTGGGTTTGTTAGAAGCCCGTTTTATAGTTATTGTGGATTTTGCATTCAGGATCTCAAGGATGCAAAGGTGTCCAGGGTACTTTTGCACTCCAGTAGGTCTGTGCCATTTTCTAAGCCATCCTATCAAGATTCTGAAGGAGGTCCTGATGTCTGTTCTTGGCTTCTGTACCAAGGAGGCCCCATCAGATGCCCAAGGGGCATAGCGTATGTTTAGACTGATGACATCACAGTGAGCTCCCCTTCAGGGGGCTCTTTGTGAACTTAATTTTTATAGGGAAATGAACACCTCAAAAATATACTGCAGATGCACTGATGACAACTTCCTGAAGACGAAAAAATTCACCCTTCACTGCCTTAAGGATGTCTGAAGTCGAGCCACCCCAACCTGGTAGCCAACCATGTGAAGAGGAATAGCGCCTTCCTTAGGGGATCCAAGAAATCGAGGACTAAGGTTGTGTTATGTGAACAACTTAAGTCTTTCATGTGAAGAGGAACATCACCTCCCGTGGGGGATCCAAGGAATCAGGGACCAATGTTGTGTTATGTAAACAACCTTGGTCTTCCATGTGAAGAGGAACAACACCTCCCTTAGGGGATCCAAGGAATCGATGACCAATGTTGTGTTATGTAAACAACTTTAGTCCTTCATGTGAAGAGGAACAGCACCTCCCTTAGGGGATCCAAGGGACCAACGACTATATTGTGTTATGTAAACAACCTTGGTCCTCCATGTGGAGAGGAACAGCATCTCCCACAGGGGATCCAAGAAATCTAGGACCAAGGTTGTGTTATGTAAATAACCTTGGTCTTCGATTCCTTGGATCCCCTCAAGGGGATGCTGTTCCTCCTCGCCTGGTTGGCTACCTGGTTGGGATGGCTCTACTTCAGACACCCTTAACGCAGTGTAGGGTGAATTTGATCGTTTGTAGGAAGGTGTCATCAATGTATCTGCAGTATATTTTTAGGTGCTTATATCCCTAAAGATTTCTATTGCCGCTTGGGATGAAAACTCGACTTTCTATAAGGCTCAATAAATCTAGTTTAAGCAGAAAGTAATAATACTCGTAATACCACCTTTTCATTCCTTACAAAACTAATCTAGAAGGAAATTTTAGTTATAAATACCTCTTGAAAATTAGGATTCATTTTCGGAAATATAAATGAGTAAAATAAACTCCAGCTTTCTCATTATTACTAGGTTAAACAAATTAAATCTTACATCAATGGCCCTGTGGCGCTTGGTTGTCATTGTGATCCATTGGCTCTGAGAAAGGAGACATTTTTCTTCTCGATTTCTCAGTTTAGTTTTAAAATGAAAATAATTGAAATCTTGATGATATCCTTTCATTCCTTACCAAAGACAATCTAGGAAGAAAATGATAGATTTTGTTAGGCAGAGGCGAAATATAATTCGCGTCAATACGACGAAAATTGAATGAACTGCACTCTATCAGAAGACAGTTGCAAGGGATTGCATTTCCCTTGAGGGGGAGCTCATTGTGATGTCATCAGTCTACAGATACAAGTCCAGTGTGATAATGGCGCCAGTATTTTGTGGATGTGCATGACAAGAAACCTCCTCTAAACGACCCTATTAAAGAGACAGAAATTGTTCTCCAGCAGAATGGCCTGTGGTCTCTGGGTGTTAGCATTAAATACCCAGGTGTCTTCATACAAAATTCTCCCCTCCAGCAAAAAGAAGTTCCCCTGCAGACAATTAAAACTCACTGGAACTTCATGAACAATAATCTTGATCTGTGAAAATGCTCTCTAGATTTTTCTTTTAATAGTTTTTTCAATCCAATTTTTTTTACCGTGGTCAACTACATATTGGAGAGTAGTTCCATTTTGGGTATTTTGTAACCCTGATGAACGCGATGAATGATTGAAAGAGCTGTCGGCAAAAGAGAATGAAAAGAAGCAACAATGCAACTTTTTATTTTTTTCTGCTTTTCCCTCGGAGCTTTTGCCTTTAGGATAAGAGGAGACTCAAAAGATTAGAGAGGTGTTGTTTTAAAATAGTGAATCCACATGTGCATCAGTATTTAATAAGAATTGCTTAACGAGAATGACTGTGTCCTAAAAGTATAAGTATGTCTATATATATATATATATATTTATATATATATATATATATATATATATATATATATATATATATATATATATATATATATGTGTGTGTGTGTGTGTGTGTGTGTGTATATATATATATATATATATATATATATATATATATATATATATATGTATAATGCACAGTATATGCGTGTGTATGTTTGTTTGCATGTATGTCTTATACACGTTAGAATTCTGTTTGACGATGATTGAAAATACTGAATTATAGTATGTTCCAATTTTACCAGTCGTCCCTGTCCTTATGTTGTTTTAATATCACTAAGATACAATACAATATCTAATTTACGTTCTTTTTAGTATATTTTATGTCTAGTACTTTGTTCATTCTCGCTATAAATTGTTTTGCATCCCTTTAATATTTTCACGTCAAAACCTTTGCAGAGGGGACACAGAGTACTATCTCATTCCTTAGGAGTCCGTTCTATTACCCATTCTTCTCTCTTATTTTTAATTATCCTTTGTTTTTTGTTTTTTTTTACAGATTACGCGTTTTCCCGATGATCAAAGTTACTGTACCCTATTTACCTATAACTCACTACCAGTTTTGTTTTTTTTATGAACCTGGAATAATTCATGTATGTCACCTCTGATCTTCATTGGTAGCCTGAATATGGGACCTGTACTTTAGTCAAGTTTAGGACCCCTAAAGGAACTAGTTATCTTTCTGTTCTACTGTCCAACCTTTATATGTTATTTGACATGATTAGAATTAAATCAATTTAGTTTGAAGAGAGCACGTACTTTAAATGGCCAAGTCTATCTCTTAGACAATGGTTGTTTTGATTTTAGACAGAAATTCTTATTCTGAATCCATTTACGTTATTTACACACTAATTCAATCTTGCATTATAGCTCTCACATTTAAGGTGTTTTATGTTATTTTCTTTTTCTGACAGACTTAACTAAGAATATAAGTCTTGTCAGTGATTGCACACTTGTTTCGTCCCTATATCTGCGTTCCCTTTACATAAATGAGGCTTCCGTATCTACCTGGACCGCACTTATAAATATTATTTTGGATACTGTATCTTTTAGCTAATCGAAAGAGTGCATTCTCTTGGGTGGCCACGGAACACCTGCATAGCCCTTTTTATACACTTTAATTCTCAGGATGTGAGTTATTGGGTTCATTTACAGTTTTTCTCTCTGTTGCTAAACTATGGATTGCCTTTTATATTTTATTTACTCCTCATGATTCGTGTAATCCGTCTTTCTTCAAAAGAAAGACCCATCGCTTTGTTTATGGAAGGCTCCTGGTAGACATCCTCTCACAGCAGACTAAATAATGTCAGACAGCTGGTAGATAGCCTTTTGTACTTAAATAAAAACTTTTGTTTTTAACTTCTTCTGGATAAGTAGTACAATAGGACACGACAAAGATTTTATTTAGTGCATTCCGTTGTTTATACAACAATAAATCTATCTGCATAAGATCAGTTCGAAGAAAAGCTTAAGCTTTATTTTTAAGTCACTGAGCAAGCCAGAGTATCATTTGGTTATTTTTTCGCATTTATCATAAATAATTATTTATCCGAGAATACTAAGGTTCACCATTATCACTCGGTTGCCTTGAATAAACCAAAAGGAGACAATTTTCATATTTCTTAGGAACATTAATCCTAAGCGTGGCGTGAAATTCACAAGTTCCTTTCGCATGTGATGAGACAAAATGTTAGAAAACGCAGATCGTCAATATCCCCCTCACCTGATTGAGTGGCTGCAAGTGAATGCTGTCTGTAACGGTAAAACACACCATGGGCGTCGGTTCTCCCTCGGGATCAAGAGGTTCTAGGCGTGATCCTTCCAAAGGACATGATGGCTTAAAAGTGAATGTAAGGAGGAGCCTCGGAAGTAGTCTGGTGCTTCGAATGGCAGCATTACCTCGTTGAGTGAAATCTGTGAGGCGTTATTTTCACATTTTCTCGCAAGCATTTTTCTGCTGGGAGTAGGACCAAATGCATTTAAATGGTAGGGTTTTTATGTCTTGAGTAAAATTAGAAAACTTATAAAGAAAATGATAACTTTGCATGCTAAATATGGACAAATGTGGTCATCATTACATCAGAAGAGGGTTCTCAGTATTTACACTTGGCTAAATGCTGTGTAACTGGCACGCATTGGTTTCTGTTAAGCTTTCGATCAGATGCCCTGAAATATTAGGCTCATGTCAGTTTTGATCATAATTTAAGACAGTCCAATAATGAGTGGAATTAGTCTATATTAGTCGTATAACTTATCGTATGATTCTGCCGGTTGTATAGAGGTGATGGAAATAAAATGAAAGTAAAAAAAAAAAAGAAGGGAAACTGAGGTCCCTCATAAGTCCAGTAAATAAAGCCGAGTAACGACAATGATATTAATTTTCAGTAGTTGACAAGTAACCTTTACTTCGTTTGAGCATGAGGTAAAAGTAAACCTTTGCATATTTGATGGTTTGGGGCCTAATCATAAAAACTTCGCTGTGGAAATCGTAACTCAATTGACGATGCGTTTCCTGTGCAATTATTTTGAGGGTGAAAGGTAGATAACATAAATACTACAGTATTAAAAGTACTGATAATGATAATAGTAGCAGTTTTCATTTGTTAAACAAAAACTGCAGTAACTTTTGTAGAGGATCACACGTTGAAGGTATGCTCATGCTTCTTTTATTTATGTATCACTGCTTAAACGGATAATCCAGAGGAAGATTAGTATACCATCGCAGGAGCTGTGTACAGAGGAAAACAAAATCAGGTCTCATGTGCATCAACTTTTCTTACTTTGACCTTTTCACATTCCGCAAGTTACTTACATGTTTTTTTCGGAAATGAAGCCGAATTCATCATGATACAATATCACGCATGTCATACCTGCAGAAAGTTTAACAGTTTTAGTTTTTCACAAGCTGCTTTTAGTTGTTGAACCGGGTCACCATTTAAAAATTTTTGCTTGCTGTAGCAAACGTTTAATTTTGTTAAAAGATAAACAAACAGGGAGTCAAACACGCTGTCATAATGTGAAAAATTGAAGATAATGTTTAGATACGACTGAAGCAACTTATAGATGTTTAAAATACTGGACGATCAACTGCTACCTTGCCTCTTAAACAGTGCAGTGATGCAGATCAAATTTGATAACGTGAACCTGGCCAGCATCTTGACTATGGGAATCCACACTTTCTGATTTCATCCTCCATGGTTTGGGAGTCATTTATGACTCGATGGATTTCCTACGGACAACCAAATCTACTTTATGGTTGTAGTGTGCTAGACTACGTTGAAAGAAATGTCTTTCTGCCATCTAAGAGCGTATGTTGATGAAGAGGACACAACGTTGGATCATGCCTTAAGAAAGAAAACGTTTATAATCCCGCGGGGCATGCACTGATTCTGGATGATCGAGCCCGTGACCTTAGGCGATTATTTCATGTACAGGACTTTCTATTTTACATTCCTGTTCATTCTTTTTTTTTCTCTCTCTCTCTCTCTTCTGGGGAGCTTGTTTTTGCATCGATTTGGAGTTTCTGATTGCTCTCGTTGTGACCAGCACTGGCCTGTGTGGAGTGAAATGTTGAAGTGCTTGATGCTCAGACCGTGGATTACAGCACTTTGGCTTCAGTGCTACACAAGTAGAGCATAAAGAAATATATTTTCTGGGTTCAGCAGCAGAGTTAAGTTTTGAGTGTAGATGAAGTGAATCATCGATGTTGAACCATGGTGACAAAATACCAAGAAGTACGGTAGTTTTACTTATTCTAGAACCAAGCGTAGTGTTCTCTTCACTTGCTTGATGAACTCTGTGAGAGTGGTAACATACGTTTTCTCTTTCATTTTACTTGATAGAGTACTGTCGAACAGATATGGTACAGACTTCTGATTTATTATTAGCTGAAATTTTTAACCCATTAGAAAACCATGTCACTTCTTGGGGATGGGCTCCACAATAACATATTCTCCACAGGTGAATGTCATCATTCTGAGGCCCGTAGTGCATGGGTGAAGAAAGCAACTGACTGAATAGCTTCCTACCGATTAGCAGAAGCGGCGTATTCATATGCATTGTTTTTAAGCGACAGATGTTACTGTCGGATCAATAGTTTTTTTATGTCTATAAACGATATAGCCATAAAAAAAATTTATAAGCTGAGAAATGTAGGAATGTTTGTATCCATTATAAATGGGTCGCGTTTTTCAGAAAATTTTCATTTTGTTGTGAGTAATTTGCAAAATGTCCATTGCTCAAATCCATGCAGGCGTGTTGTGATGTTGTGGCATTGTGAACAAAAGGTAAACGCACTCTGTGTTAGGTGTTATTGTTCCACATTCGATGATATAGCAAAGGAGACTTGTCGCTTGGATGGACAGTACATTTATCTTCGGTTAGTGTCAGATTATGTTTGCAAAATGCAGTCCTAAACTGTTCTATGTGTGATCATGTTCAGCTTTGCTCTGCTCTTATATTATGACATTGCCGACATAAACAAATTTTCCTTTAATATCTTAGTTGTTATAATCTCATCCGTGATGCTTGAAGTATGCAACTTCATTCGTGGTCCCAAAAGGAATGCACTTGAATTGAAAAAGACTTTAGTCAGTTTCAGATGAAGTGATTGGCATTATTCAGCTGGGAAACAAAGCCTGCAAGCAATTCCATCTTGTTAGATGATAAGGGTCATAGTAGACGTTGCTGATTAGTACAATTACCTTGGCTGGTTGATATCAGTGTAATTGACGAAATAATAAATGAGAAAAGTTGAAGTGAAATTGATTCACAGTGAGTACTGGACACATACGCAGTTAAGGAATGAAATTTAAATTTTCAGTCTGTGGCTGGTGTATATTTCGTAGTTCCCTCACTCAGTTGAATTTTTGTTCATTGTTGCCGATTAATTGCAAGTTTTAATTATAGTCACTGCAACTTTTGTGCCAACGATCTGTGGCATTTATTGGTCATTATCCATCTAAGTCCTTGACTGCACTGATCGAGAGGCCAACGTTAGTTTGGGAATAATATTCTTATCTTTTTCGGAGAAGCTCAGAAGAATTTGCATAATTAACGTTGGCTAAAATACCCTTGGTGACGTGTTTTACCGAATGGTTTATTGGTTCCCCCAACTCTGCATTACTGCTTTTATCGTGGTAACATTTCAGGTACATGATTTTCTCTCTCTCTCTCTCTCTCTCTCTCTCTCTCTCTCTCTCTCTCTCTCTCTCTCTCTCTCTCTCTCTCCTCTCTCTCTCTAGGTTACTCGACTTTGAGGCATTAGATCGTTTACTCACCTAGAATTAAAAAAAAAAATAAAGAAAAGACGTACGAATTCTGAATGAAGGAATAATAATAATAATAATAATAATAATAATAATAATAATAATAATAATAATAATAATAATAATAATAATAATAATAATAGTCTGCTTTAACTGCCTTTACTTACAACTAAAAAACAGAAAAAATCTTATTTCAAGGATGCTGATTCATTGAGAGAGAGAGAGAGAGAGAGAGAGAGAGAGAGAGAGAGAGAGAGAGAGAGAGAGAGAGAGAGAGTGTTTCAATGACATGCTCCCTCATTTGAAACGGATATGATTCTCGAGATCCACAAAGAAAAGCCCTAATATTCTTGTTAGCAATTTTATGCCAGGCAAAGTGCAGGGCGTGAGAGGGCGTGTAGTGACGTAAATGGAGGAGGATCGTCTAGAACTAAAAGATAAATACTGTTTCATTTGGACTTCGATGTGATTAGAATTTCTATTATTCAGCCAAAGCTTTTCTCGTTCCAAATACTAAGGGAGGTCCAGTCATATCGAAAATCATTTCTAAAAAATATGATGAAATTCAGTGGTGTATACACACACACACACACACTATATATATATATATATATATATATATATATATATATATATATATATATATATATATATATATATATATATATATATATATATATATATATTGGATATATTGGACATACGTTTTTTTAGCTTTACGTTGTTATGATCAAGAAATATTTAAAAACGCAATTTTACGGTGAAGATCCTTTTGTTCATGCATAACGTGTACCTTTGAAGAGCGTGGGCAGGTCAGGTCTGTGTGATATATAGGATTTATTCACAATACATTAAGCTGTGAGTTTGATCGTGCGTTCGTCGGAATGAATTTAACCGTCCGATTTCGAGAGGAATGCGATGGAGGAAGGAGATATCCAAAGTTGGATCATGCGGAAGAATTGGGGAGGGTGTGGATTGTTATGGAGGGAAGGAGGTGAAAAGTTATCCAGTTTGCTATATACTGTTGTTACCCTTCGCCAATGAAGTTTTCTTTTTGTTCTTTTTGTTCTTCTTTGGGCTTTCTGTGAAATAGTTATTTCTTAGGCCACTGTTCAGGTGCAAGTGTATTTATTATTGAGCGATTTAAAGAAAAATTGCTTTCTGTAATCATCAGAGGGTATTAAATAAAGATTCTATGAATGACTTTACATAATCATCAGAGGGTATTTAATATAAATTCTGTTTTTATGTCATGATGAATTTATAGTAATTCTTTAAATAGATGTTTGGGGGTAAAAGCATTTGTTGTGACTATGCTACCATCTGCTCTTTGAAAATATTTTATACTATTTTATTGTTTTAGTAAAAGCTGTTATTTTTTACGAGTTTTTAGAAGTCGATTTTATTTTTACATTGTATTTTAGGGGTTGTGAGTTGTCCAGAGATCACTTTGTACACAGTTTTCTGTGGTGTTGCGTATTAATTCATTTACACAGTTTATCATAATTTGTGGGGAATAATTTTTTTACATAATTTATTCAGCTTATATATTTACATTTAAATATGCATCGGTTGTCCTTTCTTCTTCGTAAATTCGTATTTGAATAATACTACATATATTAAGGATTAGATTAGTGCATCATATTTTATTCACACCACTAATGTATTTGGTAATGTATTCGTAGAAAAATATATCATGTTCAGCTTATCATAACGTGCATTTGTTTTTTACCTGCTAATATGAGTAAGAATTTCTGTTAATACCCGTGGAAGCAGGAAATAAAATATAATGAGACTCAGAATATAAGATGGTGTTCCACTTGCACGAAGGAAAAAGTACTTGTAGACAGATACTTAGTTTTATGTATAACCAAACTCATGATATTTATTTAACCATGAAAATATGTATGCATATGTAAATGTAAAGATAAGAGCTATTTGTTTTACACACACACACACACACACACACACACACACACACACACACACACACACATATATATATATATATATATATATATATATATATATATATATATATATATATATATATATATATATATATATATAATATAAAATGTGTATATGTACATGTCAATATATATACATATGTACATACATACATACATCAACAGATAGTTTTTCTCCATTATTCTTGAATTATCATTTTATCGGTGAGAAAAGGGGCTTAAAAAGATAGTCATGGAACCTTGAACAAAAAAAAAAAAAAAAAAAAAGCCAGGTCAGTTCTTTGATCTTGTTGGGAAACTACTCCACCCCACGTACGCTTAAGCTCACAAACGCAACATCTGAGATCATTCGAAGTACTTTATTTTCTGTTCTTGGACACGGTAAAATATGTTCTTTCGGTAAAAGTTTTAACATTTTCTTTCACTCATGAATACAAAATGGTTTACAACCCTTCAAAATGGTAGATGAGGTTTGTATTTCTTTTATAGTTGGGATAGACACTAATATAATACTCTAATGGAAGGGCATTCCAGTAAATTATGAGAAAATCCTCGAGGATTTGAGGCATTATGAATTTAGCTGAGAAGACTAATGTGGAATGTAGGCACTTAATTACCCTGGTATTTAATGAAGTGGTGTACCCCTTCAGTAAACGTGAGATACTGAATGATGTAGTGAGAGCCACAGCTGAAGAGATTTGGAATGCATAACAAGGACTTTCTTCAAATAGTTAATAAACTTAGGAGATGTTATTTCCGCAAAACTTACTGCATTCTATTTCTACTGTTGTCATGCATCGTGCCCAGGTTCCTATGAGAGTGCTCACAAAACTTAAACTTAATTATTCCGTGAAAAGTCTATCGTATTTTTGTGGGGCTAGCTTTCGCTAATGAAAAAAGAATGAATATAGAGCCTATTGTGTTAGAAACTTTGAGGAAGTGAGAAGGTTAATATCAAGTGTACTCCTGAAAAACCCATTAAAAAGGAAGAGAATGTAATTTAATTAGTTCTGAACCATTTCTCAATACGGAGGCAGCCCCAAGACAAAAGCTAAAAGTCTTTGCTCTTACTAATGACATTTCTATTTAAAATGGTCATAATTCGAAATAACTAAGAATAAAATAGTTTTTTTACAGCAAACTCATAAAGAATATGAAGCTCTTATCCTCTCAGTGAAATTCTTAAGAAATTCCTGTCTCTTACCATCTCGACTAAATACACTTATTTTTTTTATGACAAGTAGGTATTTGCTACTTATGGGTCCACTGTTGCGGAGGATGGTGGGTATCCCAATCACCGGCTTTTTTTCACATGGAATTTACAATATTCGTTAATGCAGATACATGGATAAGACGCCAAAATAAATATAACTGTAACGGCTGTTATTGTGAATTCATCGTAGAGACAGCCATCTTGGTTATTTTAGAACATTTTTTATTGACAAGTGAAAATTTAGTCGTTGAACAATGGTTCAGTTAAGCACTCCAGGGAGCATTATCAAAAGAAGTACGGGTAAGCCAAAATTGTGCTTGAAAGCAATGAGGCACAAAACTACCTGAGATACCAGACCTTAACACAAAAAACCGTAAAAGACGGAAATAGATTTATGCACGCAAATTTATTAGACAGTGGTCAGTTTTCTGAGAATATTTCAGATAATTTTTTTTTCTTACTTTCGTTTTGTTTTCGTTTTTCGTATTTCCTATTCCCATCTTACATAACGCAGTGGAGCAGAGGGCGTTAATTTTCAACAGTCATTCAATTGGTGATATACCTAAGAAAGTTGACATGTATTGTCACTAGGGTCTTTGTGAAAGAAAGAACTATATATTCTCTTAAAATTCCAGAATGGCAGACACTTTCCAAATAGTTGTCAATGGACACATTGAATTTAACTTTTTGTAGCTGAAATTCCTTGAATTGTGAGACTAACGTGGTTTTACCACATTTATCGTGTTTTAGATAGTAGTGAAACCCTCTCAGCTCAAAAAATCATCCTAGGCTTGCAACATGACGGCCATTTTCCAAGATTTCCTCCCCTCTTAATTTAAGCGTTGAGGTTCTATACTGTTTAACAGATGTGATTTTTTCTGTTCTTGATTAACTGTTTTATATCACCAAAAACAGATTCTGCCTTGATAAAGAACGTAACATTTCATCAGTGCCCATATTCTTTTTAAAGCTTCTATTTGTGACATTTAACTACGTGGGGTATAGTAATAGAAGTAATGAATGTAGAAAATTTGGTCTTGTAATCAGGCAGCATCTAGATGGAATATACCTATGCTAATCTGTACTAACCTCAAAGTCCAACTTATGTCTGCCAAAAGCCACAAGTATGTGGTGTTGTCTCACATGGTAAATTAAGTGCCGATGGCGTACAAAGTTATTCTGTTTCTGTGACAAGTGCTTTTTGTCCGATAATGAAATGTAAATCGCTTTCTTGAGTTCGGATTCGAGACTGGTTAGTCAGTCAGGATCACTAAAAGTGGATGTCTGTTTTATCAGGATCTACTGGAAATATGTTTGCATATAATATTGTTAACTCCGAAGTAGACGAAGTATTTCACAAGGAAACCTTTATTGTTATCAGTTCAGATATAAATTTATCCACAGGCGATCAAATTCACAAATAAAATAGTCATCGTACGTAATGGAGGAGCTGCCAATCTTATGAAGGTCTTATCTACCACCCATTTTCTGCATAATTGATTGTATGTAAATAACAATCACACACAATACTTTTTGAGCTGTGTCTGTTTGTTCTTAGGACAATTTCTTTCCTAATATAATTTTATAGTTGGCAGCTATAGGGCTTACTGTAGGTCATGCCACAGTGTATCTTATCTCTTCAGTTATGAATTATATTTTATAGTCGATATAGTTTAGGAATGAGAACAGAAGTTATACACATTTGAGACAAGTGATGGTAATTTTTAAAGTAACCAAACCGCCAGCCTGATTTAATTGTGCTAACATGTAACTAATATGCAACCTTATATTTTATTACAGTGACAGACGCTGACGTCAGAGCCACATCATTCATGCCCTCATTGATATAAAGCCCCACTCACATTGGGCTTATGACCAACTTCCTACCACCTGTGACTCCAGAGCAGACGACCAATGGCTACCATTAAATATTTCTTAAGGTAGGCTACTACTGAATGTTTCTTGAGGTGGGCGGCCAATTGTTCTACCAGTGGGCAACCGATCGTAATAGCGATTTTCTAAAGAGATGCATATCCAGAAAGGAGAACATATGACTTCATAATAGTTTATATCAACAACATGAGCAACACAAAGACCATGTAAAACATTCTTCTTACTAGGTATGACACGTGGGAACTGACACCACACCTTTGTGGCAGACAGAGGAAATGAGCCCTTCAGACTGGGAATGTAACAAAATGGTGGAAAAAAAATCATCTAGACTACAGTACACTTCCACCTACTGGAAAATTGTGTCAGTTTACCAAATGTACAACATGAAAATATAATGGTAGGTGGAAGTGCAGGTGCACTATTCTTTGTAGTTTCTATTACTGAGTCTTGATGAACTAAGTAAGACCTGCACCATAAAGACATTACAGTATCATTCTGGGATGTCGTTACAGGATGGAATGGACAGCCATATGACAGTATAAAAGTTGATTTTCAAAACACGTTTCTTGAGGGCTGATTGTGTTAGTTAAAATTTATCAAGGCATTGTAGGTTCTCTGCCATTATAAAACTGTTTTTAGCATGCTTGAGCTATTTTAAAAATACACTGGTAGGCCTTTAAGGCATTTATATACTTGATTACAATGCCAAGATGTTGAATTTTACGAGCCAGACAGCCACCATCCTTGAATTATGTCATTTGATGTAGAATTTCAAATGCCAAAGATTTTTTTTTTTCATTTAGAGTGGCCCATGTGGACTACTCATTTCAATTTTGCTTGTATCACTATGTGAATGATAATGTCAGTTGGTTATCTTTCTAATGGGTTCAGTTTGTTTTCTTCATTATAAGACCCCATCCAGTTCATACTAAGTTTCCTTACAACCCAACAAACGGCGCTCAAGTAAATGGACCGAGGTAGGTGGATGGTTTACCCTCGGAGAATAATGGAAACACTTGGGAGGGAGGATTATTTTCATATATATGTTTGTAAATCTTAAATATTTATAACTGCTACTTTTTCTTTCTTTTTATTAGTTTCAAAATAACTTACTCATTTCATCCATATGGTCATTTACAAAAAATTGATGGTAAGCGAGTATATTCTTGCAGACTTCCCGTATAATTTCCAGTTTATTTTATAAAGACAGAAAAATCTCTGTGAATTTCCTTCGCCATTGTCATTATTCTATGTACCAAATAAATATTCTCTCCTAAGAAAGTGCGGCTTCAAGGAGAAACAAAATATTACTTACCATCACATTCATTCTCCTACACCTGGACCACCTGCACTATAACTTCATGATACTCACTTCGACACACTTACAAATGCTGCAGCGGCCACTTTCATTTTGCTTGCATTGTTGCTTCTTCGTCTCCTCCTCCTCCTCCTCCTCCTTCTCCTTCTCCTTCTCCTTCTCCTTCTCCTTCTGTTCATGGAAGAAACTGAACAGAGCGTCAAATGCTTCAGCGCTTATGAAAATGCACAAAATTAATAAAAAAGGAGGCTAGTTGTAAAAACAAACGAAAAAGAAATAAGGAAAAGGAAAAAATGAGCAGTTTCTTATTAAAAAGAGACTTGGTTCTTTAGGGCAACATCGTAGATTTTCCTAAACTTGTTTCTGTCTTCTCTGAAGTCTTTATTGGAAAGACTGCTCCATAAATTAACCCGATGCTAATGATATGCAAAAGGATCCACCGTTATACGAATATCGGTAGCTCTTATGTGCATTTTACTATAGTTTCTTCTCTTAGTTCCATTTTTCAGTTTGAGAAAGAGCTTTCTATTCTGTAAATGCATGCTGTTCAAATCAATGACCTACAGTATTTGCCGTGTTTCACATGTGTTTGTACATTTTGGATAATAATAATAATAATAATAATAATAATAATAATAATAATAATAATAATAATAATAATAATAATAATAATAATAATAATGGCGATATTGAAGAAGGAGAAGAAGAGGAAATGTTATTTTTATTATTGTTTGTGTGTGGGAAGTAGATCCACACTGGTAACCAGTTATGACGCCATCTGCAGATTTAATGTCATGTTTTACTTTTCTTTTTGCTGTATTGTTTCCTTTTCTACGGGACATCAATTACTTAGAAGTTTTCCTTTGTTGATATCATCAGTGATTCTTCTGAAGCATATGAAAAATAGGCATTATTGTCTTTTACTATCACTTTTTTTCGAAATCATAAAAAAAGCGAGTGCCACGGGAGTAATGGCAGCAAGGCTCTTCAGAGAATCGCAATCTTGATGCTTCAGATCAGAATTCTTCTATTCAGGTAGTCGAGGGCACGTGGAAGTGACGTTCAGGAATGGTTTGAGGCGTAAAATTTGTAGTGTCTACAAGATATGAGAACGACGACTAGCGGTAATAAGACTGTCCTGATGGAATAGCACCACGGACGCCTCCTGATCGCACCATGAGTTCCGCTTTGGAACTTCATCATAATCATACGAGCATAGGTGCCAGGACATCCTCAGGCAGGAAATTTTGAATTTGTAAACTCCGTCTTTAGGGGATTGGCAGGAATTAGTGATGTTACCTTTTTTATCTTCCAATCAGTGTTGCTACTGGGACAGTGAGCTAGTATTAGTACTGAATGAGTGGTATGTCAGGTAGGCATTAGTAATTCATCCAATTATTTATATTCTTTTCGTGCTGTGCTTATATTTATCTTGGCACTCACTCTAGCTGATAAGATAAAGACAATATTGGTGACCTTGGAATATATGTCGGTTGTGATTCCAGTGTCAGTGTATATTAGGTCACTATAATGACCAGGAAGGGCAGAGTCTTGTTGTTTACATGTCATGAAGTTGTCATCTAGATGCCCAAAGAAAGTGTCAGGCTTAGGTATAAGCAGAAATTAGCAAAGGAAATGCCAACACAACACCAGCCTTTTATTTTATGTATATTAAAACCATTCTTTTTACATATTTCGAAGATGAACAAGAGAATGCGGGGAGCTATGTTCAGTTTTACTAGGGTTTTGTCTCTATAGACCCGATTCAGGAAGTTGTGAATAGTTTCAACTACAGGTACAGTTGTAAATATGGATTCCACGTCCAATTGTAACATAAAATAACCATGGTTTGGTAGTCTTTAATAGTATCCAGGAATTCACCTGAGGACCTGCACCGCGTTGGTACATTGGAGATGAAAATATAGCTAATTCTCTTCCCCAGGTGGAGTTTTATTAGTGAAAAGGCGAAGGAAATTTGCAGCTTTACAGATTTTAATATGGCCAAGTTCACAATCACCTGTGTTTAGAGGGAGTTGGGTTGCATGTCTCTTGGCATACAGCAGCTTCAGTGGTGCAATTTTGTTTGTGTCTTAGAGGATAATGTGGTTTTCTCTAAGCCCGTGCGAAAAGCGTGCTCTTGTTAGTAAAGGCTCCAATTGGAGATTGTCTGCAGCGGTAAGAATGTGTACAGCGACACTGTGGTTTTCTATGAGCCCGTGCGAAAAGGGTACTCCTGTTAGTAAAGGCTACGACAATTGGAGATATTCTGCGGCGATAAGAATGTGCACAGTGACACTTTGGTTTTCTCTGAGCCCATGCAAAAAGGATGTTCCTGTTAGCAAAGGTTTCGGTGATAAGAATGTGCACAGTTACGCTGTGGTTTTCTCTGAGCCTGTGCGAAAAGGGTGTTCCTATTAATAAAGGCTACAGTTGGAGATCGTCTGTGGCGGTAAGAATGTGCATGGTGACCCTTTGGTTTTCTCTGTGCCCGTGCAAAAATGGTGCTCCTGTTAGTAAAGGCTTCAGTGACACTGTGGTTTTCTCTGAGCCTGTGCAAAAAGGGCGCTCCTGTTAGTAAAGGCTTCAACTGAAGATCATCTGCGGTGGTAAAAATATGCACAGTGACACTGGTTTTCTGTGAGCCCGTGCAAAAACTCCTGTTAGTAAAGGCTACAATGATTGGAGATTGTCTGCAGCAGTAATTATGTGCACAACGACACTATGGTTTTCTCTGAGCTCGTGCGAAAAAGGTTCTCCTGTTAGTAAAGGCTACAATTGGAGATCGTCTGTGGTGGTAAGAAAGTGCACAGTGACACTGGTTTTCTCTGAGCCCTTTCGAAAAGGGTTCTCCTGTTAGTAAAGGCTTCGGTGACATTATGGTTTTCTCTGAGCCTTTGCGAAAACGGTGCTCCTGTTAGTAAAGGCTACAATTGGAGATCGTCTGCGGGCAAAGAATATTTCATTTTCTAAGTTCTTGGATAGAATAGAGACATGGAATATACTATCAACTCACTATTAATGGTTTTCTTACTCGCATCAATATAATTTTGATAATCATCGCAAATAATGATACTGACTACTTAACATTAATTGTTTAACAGTATCAGGGACATTCCACTATCTGTAATTTATTACATTATTTTTTCAGGACTTGATGTTCCCGTATTTTGTCTGGTTTTCTTTGAGTCTTGTCTCAATGGACTTCGTATAGTTTCCTTGCCTCATGTTAATGTATTTTTAATTTGATTTTATTCCACTTTGAGGTCTTTTATGTAATAGCATATATCATGTTTTGATTTAGTCAGCGGTTTTCCATAAATAAAATTGTTTTATCTTATTTCTTTTATTATGGAAATAAAAGAAATCTCATACGTTGTGCCTTGTTCACACGTAAAAGCACATAATATGGTGCCAGTAACATCAGTAAAATTGGTAATTTTTTTAGGCACTCCTTTTATTATGGAAATAAAAGAAATCTCATCCGTTGTGCCTTGTTCACACGTAAAAGCACATAATATGGTGCCAGTAACATCAGTAAAATTGGTAATTTTTTTAGGCACTCAGAAAATTGTCAGATGGCAAGAACTATTGGTGTATGGCCATGTTAACCAAAATTAACAATGAGATCTGCTTTTATAATTTTATAAAGCCAGCTATAAAAGTAAGTATACCTTAGTTTAACCAGACCACTGAGCTGATTAAGAGCTCTCCTAGGGCTGGCCGGAAGGATTAGATTTATTTTACGTGGCTAAGAACCAATTGGTTACCTAGCAACGGGACCTACAGCTTATTGTGGAATTCGAACCACATTATGACGAGAAATGAGTTTCTATCACCAGAAATAAATACCTCTAATTCTTCATTGGCTGTCGGAGACTCGAACGTGGGCCAGCAGAGTGCTAGTCGAGGACGATAACTACCCGTCCTATGAGGAACTAAGCCAGCTACATCAAGTTATGGACATTCATTGATAATGGTCCTGAAATCTATGGGAGAAGCATAATTATTAAAACAGTAATAGAACTCCAAATTTCATTAAAGCAGAGAGAATGTGGGCGTGACTGTGGTTTTTTCTCTCTCTTTACAGGTTTCTTTTTATAAACGGATTAGGGTTCGTTTTCGAAAAATCCAATTCCCCACTTTTTACTTAACCTATGCGAAAGCCGTTTATTGCAAAATGTTACTGAACATCATTTTTCAATTTATTCAGGTCGTATATGAATGGTTTAAAATACAACATTACAACTTTACCTGAAAAGTTCTTAGTGTTCGTCTGACCTGAATCTATACATCGAGAAATGCAAAATATTCTTGAGAAGATTCTTCATGTCTTTATGCCATCAGGCAGCGCAATTTGACAAAAGATAAGGAAAATCTTTTCTCTCCAAAATCAGAGTGAAAGTCAGAAACCTGGGAGGAAAAACATTTTGAATTATAAGAAGGAAAGCACGACTACAGAAAGGATGGGTGCTCACTGTGGGCTGCCGTAATATATATGGGTGAGGCTCATAAAAGTATCAGTTTCGAGAACAAAAAAAAAAAACTCGAAATCATGCGCGTAAAAAGTGGTCCACGAAGAATTCTTTCTCTTTTCTTTCCATTCTCTTTTCTTATCATTAGAGGGAAGACTGTTGCAGTCTTTATATTTTTTTTATACTCTGAAAGAACAGTTGCTTATGATAGAAGAATCGAATGACAATTATGGCGTTTTCACAAAACTACCTTTTTCTTGTCTTCCAAAACGATCGGTTCTGTTCTGAATAAAACTGTGTTTTGGACTGGTGAAAATAAATCAAAACCCTGGAATTGCTGAAATGTTCGGATCTAAAAGGTAATTAAAAAACAATTAATGTAAAAGCGTTTTGTTTAGATGTTTAGATTTTGAATGAACACATGCACGCGCGAGCGCGCTCACGCGCTCGCTGCTCTTTTCCGGAACAGGAGTTCTATAAAGAATGTTACAAGATTATGTTCAGCCTTCTTGTGTCGTCGCACATGTTGGGCTTCAGCACTACGAGGCATTTATCCGTTTACCGTCTCCGGTGCTTAGAATTGAATAGAACCCGATATAAAGAATTCTTTTTATCTTTCAGTAACTCGTTTTGTCAGAGGAAAGTTTTGTGGTTCTTCCTAAAAGAATTACACGTTCATATGAATTTTGTCAGAAATAACCAGATCTAGGATAGAAATAACAGATTTTAGATATATTAAGAACGCCCAATGGACAAAAGTTAACATATTTATTTTTGATATATTAAGAACGCCCGAATGGACAGCACTTCCCACATTCGTGTCGAGGGAAATTTTCTTTGATCTTACAGAAAAGCAGTCCAGCCATTTCAAATATTTGTTCTCGTCTCCTTAATCCTCACAGCGTTTAGAACGCATGTCGGTAGAGTACTCTCCAATTCAGTATGGATGTGTACTTCTGAACGTAAATTTGCAACAAAATTCTGCTACCTTCTGCGCCCCAGTACCGTCTATGGTACATTCATTGTGCTTAAGGATTTCATTGCATGTGCTCTATTCCATTCGATTTTTGTTGACATGCAAGTATTGATACGTTCGAATGTGGATTTAGGCAAAGAACAGAAGAAAGAAATACATATTTTACAGCAATGGCGATAAAGAGGAGTAGAGGGGAAAGACGTACTTTCACCACTTTTAGTAAGGGGAGAATATCGTAATGAGAACTTGCAAAAAAAAAAAAAAAAGTGTCCGAGCTTGTGGTTATGTTATTATATTTAGATTTAAAGCGTAAGACTGAAGGCGAATGTCAGGTTTGATACAGGGTCCAGTACGCAACTTTACAGATAAATTGGCCTAGGTAATTAAGCGCCTGTTCGATAACATGATCTGCTTTAAGAGAAGTTTAGATAAAGAGGTGCCAAAAGATTCAGTCTTGATACCATGCATCATGTCGGAATTTTGGTGGCACAAAGATTTTCTTGGACTTTTTTATGCCTCATAGTTAAACTTACGTGTGCAGTACATAATCAGCAGACCCGTAAACTTTCACTATGCCTATTTTGCTCTTCTCGTCCATTGGAAGTCTGAAGAATGGTAGTGCATGCTTAAATACCGAGATGATGATATTTCTGTAAATGAGATAACATAAAACACGGAGTGAATTCTATCCTCAAGATTCCAGAGAGGGTCATAGTAAATGTTTTAAGAGAATCTTCGGCATTGCAGAAAAAAGGAGCATGTTAGGAAAATGTCGAGCGAAGTATTTACAGCTTCCTTTGCAAATAAGAACTTTTTATTGTATTTAAGCATTTAAATTAAATCTGAATTTCGAGTTAGATTAAATTTGTCTCTTGGAAAAGACGAATGACCATGGGCCATGGATAACCGACCATATATTCTCAACTTATGAAGGTTTCTCATCAAAGAACCTAATCCTCCCATATTCTTAAATGCTTCAATCCTCAATCACTCATCATTGTGACATTTCCACTCATGCAAGACCTAAGGTCTGTTGTTAACTAATCATTTATTACATCCGCCCTTGAGGTTAGAAGGAGGTGAAGGTCGAAGTTTCCTGCCGCGTGTGCGTGTGTGCTTATCAAGAAATTGCAAGACAGAGTGAACAGAATTTGATGAAATTTCGCAGATTATTATACATCAACCCCCTCGATTTGGGACCACCTTGACGTGGTGAGGGGGCTCGAACCCCAGAATCTGCTCCAAGGTTTCTGAGTTCAAGAGCCCCATACTCATTCTGTATTCCTTTGAATGATTTTTGTGAATTTTTCCTGCTTTTGCTAAAATTAATTGGACCTGGGATAAATAGACAAGATTATCATAACTGGGATTGGGTCTATATCTTGAAGCTAAATAGTGGGAAACTGTAGACCATCAACTGTCTGGTAATGTTCAGACCTCGAGAGATATCAAGGGAATTATTCTTTAGGCTGGAACCACGGATTCCAGAGGGGTTCGTCTCTGTGGATAGGACGCCGCATTCTATCCGGTTCTCCCATAACATGATTAGGGTGTGGATGATTGTATTCCAGTAATATTGTCAGTCCTAGTAAGCGGGTTTGGCTTACACTTGGGCCACTCTAATCATGTTGTGCCATCCTTTGTGGGGTAGGGTAGGGTAGGGAATGGACATTTGGGAGTCAGTTCTCACTTCAGCACAGGAAGAATAAACCCTATGAAAAGCTGATGATATCTTTTAAGGTTTTCAGGTTTATTTATTTTTTTCTTTACCTCAATCTTATGCTCCAGTATTGTTAGGAGATTTAAGTACCCTGGGCCCTTTGATGGTAGCGACTTGGCATAGTTGACAACTGCTGAACCTCCTCTGACAACCTTTCTGGAAAAAATCAGAAAAGCACTAATATAATTACATTGAGCCCTATGCTCCAGTAAAAGCTAACCAAAAAAAAAAAATTCTACCCAACCGTGACTCACTTCGACTCCCTCTTTGGAAGTGGAAGTTGGTCACGATTCCTGACCGTAGAAACAGAGAAGAAAATATCGGCATTGAAATTAGAAAACTTCCTGTTGAACCGACATTCAATTACTGAAATGTCACTCAGACAAATAAAAGATCAGATGTGGTTGATAGAAACCACAACAAAAAATCAGTCAGAAAACTACTTAACTATAAAAACTATTGACAATAAAAAGGTACATGTAAAAAAATATGGCAATATGAACAGTGTACGGGGTACCATAGTACTCCCTGATAATGAAGAAGAACCAATAGGAAAGAAATATAATGCTGGATTCCCTTAAAAAAAGGTACAACAATGTACAAGATTGCGAAATTTACAACATAGCCAGTAGACGGAGTAATGGAACAACACTGAGAATAGCAAAGATAAAAAATGAAGGCCATGAATTACCCTTGAAAATTAAACCATGGGCCAGAATAGAACTGAGGCCGATGTTCCAAAACCACCTAGTGCCAAACTGTGGTATGATGGATACACGAAAAAATTGCCGTACTGAATTTATATGTGCATATTGTGGATCTTACAAACATACCATACAGTGGAGGTGTGGTGAACCGAAATGCGTTAACTGGACAAAATCACCATGCAAGATCTAAGGAGTGTATGTATTATATGTACAATACAGAATTAAAATTACTTCAGGAAAGGACAAGAATGCCTATAAAAGAGGCCAAATTAGAATTAAAAGTCAGAGGAATGCATAATCCCGCTAGGAAACGAATGTTTTCTACTGTAACTAGATCAAACAATAAAACAGAAATGGATAAGAGTAACAAAACCCTGATAGATCAGTTTCAAAGAAAAATAACCACTTTGCAAGAGGAAACTAATATAGCAAAGAACCAAGAAAAGTATACAGATAAATGCTCAAATTCGTTTGGGATATTAAGAGAAATGGAAACACTAGAAGATAATACAAGCACCACAGAAATATTAGAAGATAGTTATGATGAATTAGAAACTAAAGAAAAGAAGAGGCCTTTAGAGAGAACTCCACCCAAGACCAACAAAAAACCAACTACTATTAGAGATCCATCCATTAAAATAAAGGCAGGAGACCCGAAGAAAGAACATAAACCAAAAAATGATAAGAATATACCTTTGTCTCCTAAAGTAATAATAAAACGAATGGAAACAGACGCCCAGAACATCAAAGAAATAGTAGAGGAACAAACCATTGACAAGAATGATTATGTGGTGGGAGAAAAGATTACTCCATCACCTGTCATGTGGATGTAATGAATGTTTCAGTGAACTGTGCAACAAAAATAAAAGCATAACAAAGGACAGTTTATCAAACACTATACAAAATTTTTTAAGTTACAGAGATAAAGAAACTACTAGTTTAGACACTCAATGAAAGGGGCTGTATGTATTTGGGCACATAATGTATTATAAAGAAACAACAAATATTGTAAATAGGATTTTAGAAAAAATGCAAATTGGATGATCAGCAACAAGAAAATAACACGAACACTAACGTTATACTTTCAATAATTATATTATACGATGGAACGCAAATGGTCTTACAGACCAGATTACATTTGGGAGAAATACAACGATTACTATGAATATGAACCAATAATAAGTTTACTACATGTCAACAAAACAATATCAACAATAGTATGTAGATATTAAGGTAAATATACCTTAGTATCTACATCTAGAGAAGAAGAGGGAAATTTAGGTACTGTTATATATGTACATAACAAATTATGTTATGACAGAGTACCTGTAAATTTTACTGACTTGCAAATATCAAGTATTAAATTACGAATAAAAACCAATAATTACATAATTTATAATTTATACAACCAACCTAATAAAAATTACGACATTGATAAACTTGAAGATTTACTTAACAATACCAAGGAACCTACATTAATAGTAGGTGATTTTAATGCCCACAACCCAATATGGGACTGTAATTATACAAACTCAAATAGAACAGGTAGTAAAATAGAAGAGTTCATGGATTCAAACATCATGTGCTGTATAAATGATGACGAAATTAGCACATATTTTTCTAAAGCACATAGAACATTTTCCTCAGTAGACTTAACTCTGTGTATAACAAGATAGTTGACAGATTAGGATGCCAAATACAGTTGATGACTTGCACAACAGTGATTATTTCCCAATATTAATTTCATTATTACAAAATAATCCTCACCATAACATTTATTTAAGCAGATTGTGAGTGATATGAAATGCACACTAGAAATATTCCACCGTTTGATTATTTAAAAGACCATAATGAAACTAATAAATTTTTGTTGATTTCATTAAAAATGCTGCTGATAAAGCAATACCAAAGTCAAAACCCCATCCAACAAAACACAAAATCTATGGTGGGTCTGATAAGTTAACAGAATTAATAAATATAAACATTCAATAGGGGAGACGATTAGGATAATTTGAATAGAAAGTTCAGTAATATAAATAAAACATTACCAATATTAGAAGGAACTTACGATATTATGACTAGAAATTGATACATTAAAACCTCTATATTAACAAAACATCTGCAAATTTAAAAAGACGTAATTCCAGGAAGAATCATTGCATGGAGGAAATACATATCAGACCTCTAACAATAATTACATACAAAAAATATGGGAAAAATTCAGAAAATAAATGGTACCCATGTTAACACCCAGACATGCCGTATTAAAGGTGGCAAAAGAACACTTGATCCAAAAGAAATAAGTAATATAATGGGAGAAAATTTAGCAAATGTAAGTAGTGATAAAAATTTAGATGAACACTTCTGCACAAAGAAAAATAAAATAGAATTAATGTCAGTAAATTTTGAAACATTAGAAGATATATCTTGTAATAGAAAATTTAATATGTCCGAGTTGAATATGCCTCTCTGGAACAGCAATAACCCGTCTTCCTGAGGTGACAATATTTGTTTTGAGGTGATCTGATACTTCAGCACTTTGGCAAAGTAATACTTTATTAGAGTTTTATAATTATTTATGGCTTCGAAATTTATTTCCAGGTGAATTGTGTAAAGCTATAATAATTCCTATCCCCAAACCTGGAAAGGATCCTAGTAATGTAAATAATTACAGACCAATTTCTTTTACAAGCTACTTATGCAAATTCTTTGAGAAAATGGTAAATGCTCGACTAACATGGCACATTTGAGAAAATAAAATTTTAACTCCCACTCAGTTCGGGTCACAGTGTAACAGATCTACATTAGATTCTCTCTCTAACTTAGAAGACCATATACGTAGAGGTTTGAACAAAAACAAATTGCTGTAGCTGTCTTTTTTGACACAGAAAAAGCATACAATACTACATGGAGGTATGGTATATTAAAAACTTTACAAAACAACAACATCCGTGGACATTTACCTAGGTTTATACAAAACTTTTTGACAAATCGCAGTTTTCAGGTGAGAATTGATGATGTTCTGTCTTGTGAACATTTTACTTGAAAATGGTGTTCCACAGGGAAGCGTCCTTAGTGGCACACTGTTTACTTTAGCAATTAATGATATCAGTAATAATCTACCAATTGGTATTAAAAGTAACCTGTATATGGATGATTTTGCCATATATTATTCAGCATCTCGAATAAAAATATGCAGAACAAATCAATAATAAAAGCATAGTAAAAATAGATGAATGGGCTCATCTGTAGGCTTTAAATTTCCATAGATAAAACTCACAATAATGTTTTATAAAAGTAAAAGTGGAAAACAGGGAAGAAATAGACTTAAAAATCAGAAACCAGGTATACTAAAGGCCAAACAGCAAAATTTTGGGATTAGTATTCGATACTTATTTGAACTGGGTCATATAACATGCGTAAAATCTAATGTAAAAGAGCATTAAATCTAACTAGAAAACTATCAAACACTACTTGGGGAGCTGATAGACACCTCTTGCTGTAATTGTATAAAGCAACAGTTCTGTCCATCATTGATTATGGAAGTGAGTACATGGCTCAGCATCGGACACAGTGCTGAAAATGTTAGATCCTGTTCACAATGAAGGCCTTAGAATATGCTCAGGAGCCTTTTAGATCATCAAAATCATCTTTATGCTTGAAACGTGGTGAACTGCCCTGTTTCTCTACAGAGCTAGTAACATTAGTGCGCTAAGAATTCAGACAAGTGATTCCAGCAAAAAATTATTTGAATTAAGAGATTTTATTTATAACAACCATCCACCTCCTTTCCCAGTTAGAGCCAGAAGACTGCTTGAGTCGCTGAATATAGATATACAAGTGCCATTAATAGTAAAATCACTTCCTCCCTGGACAAAGTTACTCATATACACCAGAACACCATAGACAACATACAATGGAGCATATAAGCCGAAAAGGTCCACATTATGCAATATATACAGATGGATCTAAATCAGAACACAGAGTGGGATATGCTGCAGTGTCCCAAGACAAAAATGATCAGCTCTCTTCCTAATAATACTTTAGTATTCACAGCAAAATTGTGTGGAATTGCATCAGCTATAAAAATAATTAAAGAAACATCACTGAATAATTCTGTGATTTTTAGTGACTCGAGAAGCGCTATAGAAGTTATTCAGAGTTACAAATCAAAAAATAATATAGTACAACAAATTAAATTATTTCTCCATAACTTATATAATAATGGAAAAAATGTAGAAATATATTAGATCCCTGCCCCTCTTGGGATCAAAGGAATTGAAGATGCATACAAAGCAGCCAAAGAAGCAACCTACATGACAAGATCAAATGTGAATATCCCTGTTACTGATTATGTAGCACACATAAAAATGGGTGTCATAAATAAATGGCAATATATTTGGAATGAAGAACTTGAAAGTAATAAATTGAAACAAATAAGACCTAATGTTAAAAAATGGAGTAAATCATATTAGACAGAGAGGCACGCACAAGTAATTCTAACACATCACAGAATAGGAATAGGCCATGGGCACTCAATGAGTAGCCCACGTGGCCTGGCTCCCAAGTGCTCAGAGTGCAGGGTGATAATAACGGTCAGACATGTGTTATGTGAGTGTCCAAAGTATGACCAACAGTGACTGTCAACTTTTGGAAATAAATCAATGGAGGAAGTTTTGTCATTATCTTTCACATTTTCAGTTATTCCAATTTTGATGTTCATGAGGAACTGTAATTTTTTTTTAAATTAATAAAATATAAAAAGTAAATTATAAAAGCACAAAAACAGCATTTGTCAAATTAAAAAAAAGCAAAATTGTAAAATATTACTTATGTTCTGAATTTTAATATACCTTTTTAGTGTGTATGTAAGGGAGCCTGAGTAAATGTATTTATTGTATGTATGTGTTCCAGTATGAAAGCATGTGCCTATGTGCAGTTTTTAATTTCGTTTTAGTTCGTTCATCATCATACTGAATGACCTATTGGGTCCCAGTGCTTGGCCTCTGACCTAGACCTTGTATTTCAACCTAATCCTTCGGGCCAGCCCTATGAGAGCTGAAAGTCAGCTCAACGGTCTGGTTAAACTGCTTTAATAATAATAATAATAATTAATACATCAAGGTCACGTGTTTTTGGGAATTTGAATGTTTCATAGGCATCAGAAGGTTCAAGGCGTTCTCTAGGTTTAAATAATTCTTAACGGCAATTACTTATTATTTTTATCAAGTTGGCCCCTAAAGGTCAAAGGACAGTCATAGGCTTTAGTAATTTTATACGCTACAGAACTACCTTAAAATTTGCGATGTTTATTTTTTTTTATATTGTTAGGTATTATTGATATTGCACAATGGTTAAGATTGATAAATTTTATGTTTTGAAGGTCTAAGGTCAAGGCTAAAGAATATGGCTCATTTATATAGTTAATATGCACTAATATGAAGAAGGAAATGGTAACGTGTTTATTTATTGAGGTGTGACCTTTATTTGAATGGTAGCCCCACTTTCATGGCCCTACATATGATTAAGAGATCTTGCGTGCGTACGGAGTTCAGCTTTCACTGCTAGTTACTAATCTGTGCTGACCAAACCCAGTGGTTGAGAGTAGCGGTGAAGCAAACCCATTAGTGTCTGACATTCATTGGTTGTCACCCCTCAGTGCTGACTGAAGCAAACTATGCTGAACTCTACTGATCGAAGACGAAGATCTTACTTTTTATTCAAGCTCTCAAGCTTCATTTTGGTCATAACTGAAACTTTGTCTTGATTCAGAATCGTGACCTATTTTTATTAGAGCTCATCCACTGCTCTCTCACAGACGTTTAATTTCGGGAAGAATGGCCTTACAAAAGGAGACTTTCGTTGTGCTAATCAGGAATTGCTGTTGCTTGCATAGAAGGTGCTGTGGTTAAATAAAAGTAAGTTTTTTTTCTGTATCAGGAGGAGAAGAAATTAAAGTCAGGTACTCTTTAAAGAAAATTTGTTTGGTTTATAAGAAAGTGTTACGGAGGGATTACCGAAAATTAGATGCTGTCTTATGGAAGGACAAGGAAAACTTTTTGATACGCCGAAAGAAGATGTAAGTCAATGAAATTTATCAAATGGAAGAAGGGAAGAGATTGCAAGGCCTTGCAATAAGTTTATTTATTATGATTTATTGTTATATTAAATTTATATATGCCAGGCGTTTTATGTTTTTAAGGAATCTTTCTCTGTTCATCAGTCATCGAAGTAAATTAACTTCTCTGTTGTTTATTACTACAACCCTTTGATTCCCCCTCCTATGCTGTTCTAAAGGT
>NC_089762.1:18061711-18099211 GCF_040412425.1 Macrobrachium rosenbergii
TCTTGATAAATTAACATTTGTGATTTAATTCAAGAATTAATTAAATTTTGTTATATTTCAAGTAATAGTAATTTTTTCTTTAAAAGTGAGATTGTGAATTCTGATTATAAATTTTGAATTTAAAAATAAATTTTTGTATTTAAAGTTTTCACAGTAGTGTTCCATTTACTAACCACCAGTGATAGGATTAATTGTGTGCATAAAGAATAGTGATAAACTTGTTTTGTTCCTTCAGTTTTGCTGATGTGACTATAACCTGGGAAGTTGTTTGATGGAGTGATGCCCTTTTACTTTAGTATATTTCTTGTTTAAATATTGATACCTCACATTTGTTTTGATAAACATAGTCTGGTTTCTCACTTGATTAGTAAGCTTTTTAAGGAATCACTGCTACCTTTAGAGTACTCAGTCTTACGCTGAAGCAAGGAAAATTTTTGAATTTATGATTGGTTGTGTAATAACCAGGGACTTGGAACACTTTGTGACAATATATAATGTATATATATTACATATATATATGTTATATATACATATATAAATATATATATACATATATTTAATATATATTTATTATATATATATATTATATATATATATATATATATATATATATATATATATATATATATATATATATATATATATATATATATATATATATATATATATATATATATATATATATATATATATATATATATATATATTATCTGTGTGTGTTTTTGTGCGAGCGCTTCACAATATAGTCCGCCTCGTAAATAAAAAAAGCTAAAGGAAAACGTAAAAAGATTCACATAAAACTTTCGCCTCTAACAGACCTCTTCAAAGGCGAGATGGAGAGGTATCTAGTAAAGTAATGATATTGTCTTTACAGAAGATTCATTTACCCGTTGAAAGCGTGTTAAGTAATCACTTTAAAACGATGTAATGTCATATTTTCATGATATGGCAAAATGTAAATAGCAGTATCAATAAACTTCCAATGGTTGTGTGAAAATTCGTTAAAAGCATTGTTTTGATATTTAGAGCGCAAACATGTTAGTGATTACTTAAAATGCTGAAACTGCGCGAGCTTCATCACAGCCAATCACTATTCTGATATCCTTGCATATTGAATGGGTGAATTTTTAGTTTTCTTGAAAGTTCCGTTTGGAATCTTAATTCATTTTGTGTAAGTGACCAATTCTTTCATTGCTTTATGTGAGGCATTTGATGTAATAAGAATTTGTTAAACCATTAGTGTAATTCACTGGCGGTATTGTATGACACTTGCGTTGTATTTGTTCTCGTAGATACACAAGTGTCGTAGTTTGCGCTGTTACAAGAAAGAAGAGAAGATGCCGATAATCTATTACAGTGTATTCCTCTCAATTCCTTTTTGGCTCGATCTCGATGGTCTGAAGACTCTCTGAGATGAACAGACTCCATTGGTGATCTGTACTCGTAAAGTGTGCTGATGGATGCGTTGGAAATAAGGTGTGATCTCTGTCCAAGATGGAGCAGTTTTGGACTTTGCCGGTCATTTGAACATGATGAGCACCGGGGGACGGAGAGTACTTGACGGAAAGCTCTTTGAAAGTTTCCATTCCTGGCAATGTAAAGGAGAAAATTAACTCCATATTGGATCCAGTATATCATGAAGATGACGATCCCCAATGGCACTTCTGTTTCTTTTTTAACTATCCTTAATGTACTGTAGATGGCCACTGGAGTGACGCAGATAAAAAACATGAGCAGAAGTGCCGAGATGAGAGTCACTGACTTGATCATACTTCTGTAACGCTCCTTGATCAGTTCATCTGGCCTGGAAAGAAAGTACAAGATGGATCTCAGTGTTTTCTTGGTCTTTCACTGTACTTTAGGTTAAGATTGGATGTAAAACTTGTTACTTTTATAAAAAAAAAAAAAAAAAATCTAAACCAATTAATAATTGGAATAAAAAGAATGGGTAATTTTACTCACATGCCTTCTCTCTTGAGAGTTTTGACATTCCACCATATTTGGTAGACCAGACTAGATGCTGCAATGAACGCCACAACAAGGGGGATAGGCGTCTCCAGCGCGAAAAAGAAGAGCATCCCGAAACGGGTTTTGATATCACATTTAAAGGTGTCCTTGTCGTAGCTATAGACACCTCCGTTCTCGAATGTGAACATTGTGAAAATAAATAAATTATGCTACCACACACTAGTCTTTCAATTAATCTCAGTTACCAAAAAGATATTAAGCTAATCATAGGATAAAAGAGACATATAATGAATAATTACTCTACGTATATATTTAGTTCATCATTTCATTTCTGTCTTTGCGTTCCCAAATGAAGGAGATTGACTTATCAAATAAATCTTGAAATGCAATTTGATTGTTGAAAGAGTTGAGATCTCTCACAACGTGGCTTATCCACAGGCTAAATCAGCTGTGGCTTAGAGTATCCGTATTTGAGAAAGGAAACTTAAGTTTATGAATAGTTGAAAGTAAACTTTTCAGGATTAAATTATACTTACAAAAAAGATGAAGATTGATTGAGGCAATATGCTGAGTATCCAGACGATACCAATTAAGACAATTGTAGGTTTTGGCTTGAAGAAACGAACCCCTCTGCTGCGTCTGAGATCTACGCATCTTTGAAGAGCTATCAGAGCCAAAGACAACCACTCCATCAGGGCAATTGTGTACCTGAGAAAGGCAGCGACACTGCAGAAACTTGTACTTGGTGTTTCTTCTGTGAAAGCATAGCTGTAAGTGTAGACAGTCACAGGCAAATTAATTCCGCAATACAGTAAATCGCAGACACTCAAATTGAGCAAAAGAAGTGTATATCCTTCCTTTGGAATCAGAGGTGTTCTTTTTGCCCTGGAGATTACGGCGGGCAGTGATCTCGTGCGTGTAATGCACCCTTTCCTCCAAAATGTCATCTGCCAAATAATTATGCCTATGGTCAGTATATTTCCGGAAATCCCCACAGTTGCGACGATGCAAGCCCAAACTTGTGAGACTCGAATCCATAAATACGGAATACTGGCGTTGTTAAAGCCATCATTGTACTCGCAGAGAACGTTCGGGACATTCATCCCCACCAAAGAATGTTGACAGTACATATATCTTTTATTCTATATGATATTCGTATGTTGATTTTGAATTCTCGGAATTAACCCTACTGTGAATCACAAAAATTCTAACAATGATCAGATTTTTTGTTTTCTCCCTTTGTTACAGGATAACGTTGTAGCACGGTGTCTGAGAAAACTTTCCTTTCACATAATTTCTGGGACGCCTGTAAAGAAAAATATTTTTGTCTCATACTAGGGAAAAGAAGATTCTATTTTTAATAACAAAACTACAACTAAAAAATTAAAGCTGTTTTAGTGGTAGCTGTTTAGTGGTACAATATTTGTCATCTGTCTGTACTGTTTAACGTTGAATAAAAATTTAGCTACAGAAATATTGATAAATTCAAATTGTTTGTTCGTTACTTCTGAATACGTTGAATATTTTGCTTTCAAACTCAAAAGTCAGTTAATCCAAAACAGTCACCGACGTCAGTGAACTATTTTGAAGTCATTTACTAATCCTTGATAATAACTACCTACATGAAAAATTGTAACCGTTCCCCCCCACACAAATATAAATATATACATATATATATATGTGTGTGTGTGTGTATATATATATATATATATATATATATATATATATATATATATATATATATATATATATATATATATATATATATATATATATATATAATATATATATATAAACATCCACAGGGAATCATGAAAAGGATTGTAAATCCTGACTGGTTTTGTCTGCATCGCTAAGCCACTTTCGGAGGGCTGGATACACTGTGGTGGAAATTAAAGTCTATATGCTAGTGTGACGATACATATGAACAAACAAATGGTTGAAAATGAAAAATTGACACTTGACAGATGCGAGGAGGTGGAGACATTACACTCATGAGTGTGGGGGGAAGGGTCTTTTTTTTTTTTCATTAGTGACAGGTCAGTGTTTACAAAACCGATTATCCTGCGGGTTTCCTGCTTACCTTTTCTCCTTGAGTCAGTTACCCTCCATGTAATTTAAACATATTACATGTTTATTTTGAAGGTAATGGAACAAGTTCACACATGCCTTGACTGATATTCATACAAAAACTTTCTTTTACATGAGTCTCAATAATGTTTCTTTCCAGTGCGTTATTAGAACAAACTACCTTTTTTTTTTTTTTATGCCCTGCCCAGTTGATTGTATAATTGTTTTCACTAACTTACGAAAATTCCACTGTTCACCTACACATACCTGTCACATCTTTTATTCTGCTGTATTCTCTTTCCCGATGCTTTTCCAATTTGACCTGTGTATGCATGAAAAGTGGCAAAAAAGACTTTGATAATAAAAGAAACTTATAATACAAAAACCCTGCTTATACTATCATGGCATCATAATATCAGAGATATTCCCTTTCCACATAAGAATTTTGGAGTTAGGGTAGCGTTTAAGAACAATAAAGTCATAACACATGTAATTAAAAAGAAGTGGAATAACAATGCTAAAGGATAGTATACCAAATTCCAAGTCTTGATTGGTGTGAATATATGGTTTCTAACTACCAATATGTGCATATGTACTGTCCTGCTAGTATATATATTGTAATTTCTACCAGTTTGTATCAGTCCTCCAAAAATGGTGTACGAGTAAAACAGAAACCAATCATTTTAACTGTGGATGTTAGATAAATTATGTGTCAAAGTGATTAGAATCATATACATGCATACATACACACCTATATATTTATAAATATATATGTGTGTGTGTTTGTGCGGGCGTGTATGTGTTTGTTTGTGTATATGTTATGACTGTCTCCCTTTAAGTTTGAAATTGTTACCCCATGTGCCTTTTTCTTAAATCCTCCAGATGCTGGTACCCATTCACAGCTGGGTGGGAGTGAACCATGGACCTTGTGAAGGTCAGCCCAGTTTTGTGTGTGTGTGTCATATATATGCATTACCTTTCTGAATTTCAGCAAGTATTTCAGGATTCTTTCTTTCGTGTGTGTCATATATATGCATTACCTTTCTGAATCTCAGCAAGTATTTCAGGATTCCTTCTTTCTTTAATATATTTGAATCTTCTGCTGAAAACTCTAATGGGCGGAGTCCCTAGAATATAAACCCAAGAGGGCTCCCAAGGGAAATCATCATTCAGAGAGACATGTTATAGGAAAAGATGATAAATAAATAAATATGAGGCAATAGAAAACAAAATTTAGGAAATTCAGGATATGTCAGCTGAGAGCAGGAATTAATTTTTTCCTCGCTTAAGTATATGAAGATCAGAAGATTCCACAACTGCACTGGGCAAACTTTCCTATGTCAGTTGTAGCCAAGATAAAAATTTTAGCCAACTGAATTGTATTAAAACTGATACTAGCAAACAACACACTTTGTGCAGCAGCAGCCTGCCTTGTATGAGCAAAAACAGCTAGGTCAGACAAAGAAGAGTTCAGAGGATGCTGTTGTAGTACATTTTATGCAACAAACATAATGAACTAACTACGTCTGTTCCACAAATCAGCACAAAGAGTTGGCAAAATAAACTTGAATGATGACATAACTGTATCCAAGAGTTTGAGATACGTGTCAGCAACGGTAGACCACACCAGAGAACAACACTCCAAGCGCGAACAAGAAGAATTAAAAGAGTTAGATATATTAGCTTCATCCCGAAACGTTCCAAAACAATGCTGAAAATTTTTTGAAGAACATGAAGCAGTGTTACATTTATGTGTTTCAAAAGTCAATCTTAAAATAATCACTTACAATTGTACAGTTTAAATATAAATGCAAAGGCATAAGTGCTCTGGGTTGACCAACTATCATACTTTGAGTTTTAGAAGGGTTAAGCTATCCACTCTTAGAATATGTGCCAGATCACTGTCAAGGATTCTACAAAAACTGATCTAAGGTGTGGAGAAAGGACAACAGCTAGAGTCGCATCATCGGCATATGCAATCAGTTTGTTCTCCAGACCTTGACACATTTCACTAGTATAGATAATAAATAGCTAAGATCCAAGAACATTACTCTGAAGAATACCTGTAAGGACATTACTAAAGCTACTGTGCTGGCCATCAACAAAGACCCTTTGGGTTCTACTTATTAAAAATTAATTTAAAATATTAATAAAAGATCCACCAATTCCCAATAATATTAGCTTGCAGATAAGTGTTTCACGATTCACACAGTCAAAGGCTGCATTAAAATCTAGGCCGACCATGTGTGCCTCAGCACCTTCATCAAGAGCACTTTGCGAGATGGTAGATATTAATAAAAGTACATTACAAGTACCAAGGCCTTTATAAAAACTATACCTTAATGTTTGGAAGTTCATAAAACGGATTGGTTGTCGCACCTTGAATGAAACCATCTGTTTTCTGCGGACCAGCGTCAATGCCCGTGCATCGAAGGATAAATCAGAAGTGTATATATACAGTATATGTATATATATATATATATATATATATATATATATATATATATATATATATATATATATATATATATATATATATATATATATATAGTCTTATCTTGTACCCCATTCCCTACTTTGTTCCATTTTCTCGGAACTGTGGTGTGCGTCAAGTTCAGTGAATGCAAGTCCTTTTTCATTTTCTGTATAAATCGTAAATAACTACTCTGTATTGCTGTATGAGTTTTCTTTCTGTAGTCTCTTACCCTGTTTCCAGTTGTTGGTGTGGAACTGTTTTGCTAAATAAATCTGAATGAACCTGACGACTGGAACCCGAATCGTAAAACTAGTTCAATGGTTTTTCCACCAGAAGCTTAATATATTTCACTGAACGGTTACAGAGCAAATTATTCTCGAATGGCATTTCCACTTGGTACTTGTAACGCCTTATTTTTATATTTGTTTCTCTAACGAACATAAAATACAATATATATATATATATATATATATATATATATATATATATATATATATATATATATATATATATATATATATATATATATATATATATATATATATATATATATATATATATATTACTTATTACTTATTACTTATTACTTATTACTTATTTTGTCTACATATTACCTTTTGGTTAGCGAAGCACTTACATAAAAGTAAAACGTTACACAATCTATTACAAATGATATATTGGAGAATGATTTGAAGCCAAAATAATGTTTCAGCTTATGAAGGAGCAATGCACCCGCTTACGACAGATAATCATCAAACTGTGATTCATACGTAATAAAGTCACAATTTTTGTTGAATTGAGTCACTTCACATCTTATAGTGTTAATGAAGGCCAGATTTATATTGTAAATTTTCCACATGCCATTTGACCAAATTTGACGCACAGGCGAATTAGAACGTATGTTCGCCATACAGTTCAGAAACATTTTGAGTGATTTTAATGGTAGGGTGACGTTTTGTATTAGAAACAGTGAATGTTATCTTCTACGTCTCAGGTTATCTGTTAACAACGATCGAACGTCATTTGTTCTCCTCAAGTGTAAGTGCGCAAGTCCACCCATACCTGTTATCTCTCTCTCTTATGCATTTAACTTTTTTTTTTTTATCTTTTCAGTGCGTTGCATTAGTAACTCTGAAGAGCATCCTCTTCTGTATGAAGTGCCCACATCCGTATATTAGAGTGTTTTTTGAACCAATGTAATGTGCGATAACAAAGATAAGTTTTATTCATGTCAGTATTTGCCGTAGAGAAAATCTTCCTGACTCCAAGAATTACTTCTTATATTTGGGGAAAAGGAACACCCAGGCCCACCTTTAATGGTGGAACCCAGGTTGATTATAACTTGAAATCTCTCTGCTCTGACTTTGAAATCAAGGTGGGCCACAATTTGGTAACTATAGTTAGCTCTGGCTTGAGGATTATGGTGGGTCCAACTTTGAAATCCATGTTTGTCGGGAATGCATGTTAGGTCGGAATTAGTAATTCTACTTACCCCTTGCTTCGATATGTAGGGTGCCTTTGACACCTGAGTCCATTTTGTCTTTGACTTGAGCCCTGCTTTGTATTAATTTCGGAATAAACCTCGCGTTGTCTAAGGAATTCTGGTTGTCTTCAACAGGGGAACTCATCTTGACTTGAAGATTGGAAAAGCAGGCTGACATTGAAACTGACTTTGACTTAGTTATCCTTGTAAGATGTGACTAGGCATTGCAAGCTGGCTTTGACAAGGGAACCAGATAAATTTGCCTTGAGGTAGAACTTTTTTAGGGAATCTTATAATCGGAACATATATTTTCTGTATGATGTTAGTAATTTAAGAGTATGCCCTTTTTTTGTATTGTATTTTGCTGTGACTTTTTCATAAAGTGGATTCAGTAAATGCTCTTAGGATTCCAAGTAATATTTTATGATTGTCTTTCTAATAAATATTGTCATTTAGATTTAAGACCAGAAGATTTGGTAAACTCTCCGTAACTCTTCTCACCAAGTCCAGAGTTTAGCGACAGTTTTTTGTATTGCTAGAAGTCCTCCCCTAGGATGCACCTCTATGGCTGGTACTGTGCAACAGTGATGAGCATGCTCAGTATGAAAGCAAATTAAAAGTTGTAGAATCGGACATCATATGGAACTACCAATGTTTTCTCACAAAATATTTCTTTAAAGGGCATAGCATTAAAAAAAAACATGGCTACATGCTCAGGAATCGATGTATCATTTGACAAGGTTACCTATTCTGTGGTAGAATTGAAGGATAAAAGAGTTGCTGAGAATGTAATATCTTCATTGCGCAAATAAGTAACGTGATCCACTCTCTTATTTACAACTGTTTCCTTCAAAATTTCATAATTTGTAAACATGAGTCCGATTACTAATCATATCACCCTGTCTGCACAATCAAAATGAGGGTATTTAAACCGGCTGATAGCGGTTCAGTAAGTGGAAAACGATATTAAATCTCGTGAAAGACTGCAAGGACACGCAAATCTGCCAAAAGTCACACAACCAAAAGGGGGCCCTCGCCACTTGATAGGGACGTTTTTCAGACTACAATGTTCGCATTTATTTTCCAAAAAATTTGCTTATTAAAACCCTTGCAAAAGCATTTTTAACTATATTTTTGTATATTTGTTTGTGAAAATTTCTTTTCACTACTCAATTTAAATAGATAAGAGAAGGGAAATTTGTTGTAAGCTGAATGATTCTTGCTTGGCAAGAAAATGTAATTGCTCAAAGATTAGGTAATTTTTTTTTACGTATATACTGCATGCAGATACATTTGCGTGATCACACATACAAATGTGTGTGTATGTGACATGAACATAACATATACCAAAATAATAGCATCTATTAGACGTTATGTCCTCCGATGATCTTGAGGAAATATTGACTAAAATTAAAAAAAAAAAAAACCTTTGTAGTAGAATTCGGAGGTCGTTAAACGTCATTCATTATGTCTGATTCAACAAATGTGATTGACAGAATGACAGAGTGATTGATTAATGCATTGTCTGTTATCATAAAACTGGCGTCGGAACATAACACCAACGATGCTCAAAATAGATGAAATTTTGGAGAGGACCATTAACGTCATGATTGCGTCAGATGTTTAATCACTTGAGAGGTGACAGAGATAAGAAAGGAAAGCTCTTTTGGAACTCTCTTCATGACCGATAATGAGATCCGGGTCGCCAGTATGCTTCTGAATAAATCATATTTGAGATTACCCTGAAATCTTTGAAATGATCAAGAAATTCTCGGAATGCTTATTCTTATATCAGGGGAACAGATGAAAACGTAATGACATGTGCTCTTGTTTTCCCCAAGTCATTGTTAGTAGAATCAAGAGCATCTTTAGTGGTAATCTGGCAAATAGGACCATATGGCTCTAATTATATTCAGCTGTGCTCGAAAATATGAAATCTGATTCATGTACTAAAAATGCAAGGAGAGGTATTACGTTAATAACACATCTATTTGCAGTTTCATTTTATATGGGAGCATTATAGAGCTGAGTGCTGGTATAAGGTATTAGCAATTTGAACTGTGCAATGCGTTGCATAAGCGCGATAGGAGGTTATGCATTGTAAACGATGACGTCCCCGTTACTTTCATGAGTTCGGTGTCCAACCCAAAAAGAGCCGAAGATTTCTAATTTTCTTTTCCACATAAAAACTAGTCATGTCAGTATAAAAACAAGGCCCCTTTGAGTGTAAGACTCTGCCGGGAGAGAATTTTTATATGCATCCCGACACAATAAAGAAACGGGGCCGTGCATTGTTTGGAATGAAATATTGATATTGCCCGACTGTCTGTGCATTTCTCCCCAGCAATAAGCACTGCGAACAAACACGGGCGTTTTTCACGTTAAATAGGAGTTAGATGGTATGCAGCTACTATACTTTCCACGTCAAAGGATTGCTGTGGAGGAGGATCTTGAAATAAAGTGTGTGAGGTAGGAAAGAAGCATCGGAGTGCAGGGAATGCACACGGAAAATGCACTCGGACGCCACAGCTTTGGAAAATCTCTTTTTCCAATGTTTCTTGGAACTAAAAATGCAAGTCACCTTACAGTCATTCCCGGCGTCCTGCGTGAGATGCCCACCGGAATATCTGCTGTTGACTTTTTTCTCTCCGACGTTTTTATTCCGTCGCTTTTTTTACTTTTTTACTTTTTTATTCTTCCTTCTTCTACATATCCGTGTTCACTATGAGTGGAAAGGCAAAAGAGATGACCATTAGGAGAGAGGGGGGGGGAGGGGGAAGCGCCAGTTTTTCTTTTCGTGTATGTTACACTCTGTGACATTTTCTTTTACGCCTTTCATATTCCTCGGGATTCGAATATTGTTACTGAAGGAAGGAGCCTCTCCGGGGATCTTTTTCTCATTCCTCAAAATCTCAACCAGTTAACAGGATTTTGAACACGGATAAAGAAAAACTCTTTGTAGCTTTTCTCAGTATTGGTAATTAGCATGTATGAGAAGGTATCTGTCACTGGCAAACGTTATAGAAAATATACAAAAAGCCTTTTTGTTCATTGATGATATTAACAGCTTCATTTTCTCCGAAGTAATGGATTTGAGTAATATATATTTAATTTACTACTTATTAAATTTTTGACAGAGGGCAAGGGTGTGGCAATTGTATATGCATTCTAAAGTACAAGGAATCTCATATCTAAGCGGTGACATGCACCAACGGCAACAACAATAATAAACAAAAAGTTTGATAAGAGTAAGAGCAAAAATTCTGGCAGTGAATCGCTGTCCCTTACAAAAGTACTAATATTTTCATACAACTCTTCATAAATAACTTGCGAAACTGATTTAGCATGTATCATCTTACAAGCAGATTTATTCCTCTTCCTTTCTTGTCATGGAGAATAATTCAGTAGTTCAGTGCAAAAAAAAAAATTGAAAATCGTTTCTACGACATCTCTTTTCTTGGTATGACTTTTCCTTTCATTTTTCGACTAAAATTGAAAATATTGAGTCGGTTTATCTACTTACTGATATACACGAGTGCATATACAATGGCACAAACACCTAGGTGTGTGTTCGATGTTTGTTATATAAAGATAAGGGGGGAAAATGGAACGATGGATGGAAACTCAGTGCGCGTACACATAAAACCTATAAAAAATAATAATAAAAGCAAAAAACAGGAAAATATGCAAATTTGCGGAAACTGCTAAAATCATGATCAAGTGTACGATTAACTCAGTTAACATGACAAACTTTTGGCTGGAGAGAGAGAGAGAGAGAGAGAGAGAGAGAGAGAGAGAGAGAGAGACTCATCAGCAGGGATTTCATAAAAGTAGTCACGAAACCTGCCGAAAAGTATCATTGACTCTGGCAGTTTGAAAATCAAGAGGAAAAGTCACAGGCTCCTGAGAGCTGATGTTTCATTAGGTGACCATAACCAATTTTTTGATGACCGTCGACCAGTTCTCTCTTGATTCTTATCCGGCAGTGATATGAATTGAACTTTGTGTAGACAAGAATCCATTATAATATGTTGCATAGATGATCAATGATTCTGAAATATCAGTTAGTTTAATTTAAAAATATATATCTCTCGCTCCCTTTGTCTCATACATATATACAAAGCACACATACGTACATGCATAAATATTATACAACATACAGCCCCTGGTAAGTCAGTGGTAGTGTCGGCGACTTTTATTATAATATCCTTAATTCAGACCCTGTTCTGATCTGTAAGATTCCATTGTAACAGGGGTAGGTCAGTGGACACCTTGGCCGAATGGTGCAGCGCTCGTGGTTCCGGGAACCGAGTTTGCTTCCAGGCTGTTGTTCATACTGGAAGTCCTCCCAGAGGTGAATTGATAACAAGAAATCTTTCTGGTTCCATCCCTCAAAAAAAAAAGGCTATATATATATATATATATATATATATATATATATATATATATATATATATATATATATATATATATATATATATATATATATATATATATATTATCCCAAACCGTTTCCATACCAACAAGCAACTTCCAAGAAGACACAACACAGTGGTCACTTCCACATTCATACTTTCTTTGTTGATGTTGATTAGTGGAGGAACCCTTTGTGCACAATACTTAAAACATTGGCCATGGTACCCACCTACATATAGTAGGAGCTTCATCAGCAGCGCGTCAAAACCCACTTCTTACACAACACTGTCCATTCACTCTATTGCATTCGAAACCAAAAGATATGAATTTTATAATCGGTAACACAAATTTCTCGTCAAAGAGATGAATAAATGCGAGAAAAATTTTTTTATAACAACAAACGTTTTGATTAGCTGGGAAAAGAATTCACAAAAACACAAAGCATAAAAAGAGAGTAAATTATGATTAAAGCAAAAAAAAAAAAAAAAAAAGAGGTACACGAGATTGCTCTTGAGTGTTCTGCCTGAGTTATTTTTATGACAAGATACGGCGGTTTGGGCGACATTAAATGCATTTTCCTGTCATTGGCTTCGAAAATAAAGAAAGGTGAGAGGAACATGAGATTATTTTTGCCATTTTTTTATTGTCACTAGGTTTCTTCAGTTTTCGAAAGTTATTGCTTTGCAAAAATTTAAGAAATACTTTAATTGAAAACGTGATCTTTTATTTTTAAATGTCCAGTATCCTCGGTACAAACCAGTATTATGTACCATTTCATTGTTGTTTAAATCACTTCTAATGCTCACTGAAGTTTGAATTGTTAACAAAAACATTATTTTCTTATGAAGAATGCACTAATTTGAAGTTGACTTCTTAACCATATCCGTAATGGAAAGCTTTGATAAGAGTGGAGATGAGCGCACACTGGCATATTGGCATTAGTTGGACCAGGATACCAGAATCAACTAGCTGCATGAAAGCTAGGGGGAAGGGCCTCAGGCCTCATGTCCAGTGGTAGGGTATAAAAAATAGGAAAATGTCGGCAGTGCTATTACTACGTGAGCTTGGCATATTATAAAAAGATGAAATGAAATTGTAAATCGGTATTACACTCTGTTTCTCTGTTTACTCACTAACATTTTCTCTCTCTCTTTCTCTCCCTCTTCACATTTCTCTTATACTAAGTACCCATCTCCCTCAGCATAACTCTTCAAGTCTCTCTCTCTCTCTCTCTCTCTCTCTCTCTCTCTCTCTCTCTCTCTCTCTCTCTCTCTCTCTCTCTCTCTCAAATTCAAAATCATTTTTTTATTTTATTTTACAGCATAATAAACTGTGCACAAAAAGAATTAAAAAGCAGATGTTACATAGTTATATCAGGGGGGAGCAATTACAGTAATGTAGAAAGAGAAAATTACAATAAATTCCTTCTGACATTTTTAACAATATCGCCGGATAGTAAAGATGTTTGAATTGTACAGTAAGCAATGACTTGACATTTCGACTTGCCATCTTCATCCTTCAGTGAACTTTTCAGCTTTAAATCAAGTTTCAGTTCCTCCTTTGTTTTCATAGTGTATCATTGCAAAGCAACGAAAAGCTTAATGTTACAAAATGTGTTAAGTATACTCTACTTTTGAAAGTAACTCGATTTCAAGGCATGTAGTGCAAGGTAACCAGCAAACGCTATGTCTACAAGCATTTAGTTTTCTACTTTACAGTCCACATTCTTATGAATCCCGTATGGGGGTAGTGCCGTCAATGCGCCTCATGCGGTGCACTGTAGGCATTACTTAAGGATCTTTGCAGCGTCCCTTCATCCCCTAGCTGCAACCCGTCTCATTCCTTTTACATACTGTTTCTTCCAATTTGCTTTCCACCCTCGTAGAAATCGTGTCAACATATTTTCAGTGTTGAATGACCTCGTAGGTCCCAGTGCTGGGCCATTGGGCCAAATTTAATATTCTAATTCCAGTTCCAACATTTTTGTTAAACCTATGCTTTAATCAGTAAAATTAAGAATGTAATTCATTTAGCTTCGCACCCGTGTTTAGGTGAGGAGTTCTAAGCATCATTGGGATGGTTAGCTTTCTATCATATGAGGGTTCACTTGTAGTTCACGAAGGGAGTGAGTGACCCTAGTTTGTTTTATTTTTATCACTGACTTATTTTTCAGCTAATAATTCCTTATATAGGTAACATATAATTCCTTTGTGGATGATTATTTGAATACTATGCTCAGTACCATTATTTTTTTTAGTGCTTTTTGTACCTAGCTTTACTCTTCTCTTCTACTGCTCTGTTGTATTCATATGGTCGTTATATTCTGTAGTCGCTCACTAGACTAGCAGTTGACCTTTATATTTTTAAAATTCATAATAGCTGCAGTTTTATTATCAATAAAATTCTTTTGTTCAGCTGTTAAACTCAGTCTGTTTCTCCGCTACTCTTACGAATTTATATTCAAGAGAGGATTCAATAAGTTCATCTTGATTCTCGCCTGTAAAATCAATTGCCCAGAACTCTTCCTTTGTTCTCAGTTACAGATTTTAGAAGTAATTGTACTATTGGCTTTTAATCCTGAAGTGCTAATTAAGCGGGCACTGTTGCTTTAGGTTTTACTCAGGAAAAAGGGGAAAATGTGGCTCATTAGAATAATTTTCGGTGCCACTTCGGGTTTTTGTTTTCGAGCTCACAAAGCTTCTTTCAACACACCTACGGTAGCCTGAAAGCTTCATTGTCTGCTCATGTAAATGAAACCCCTGGTACATAACTAAACAGAAATATCATTTTGTAGAACTAGATGATCAGACCAACAGTCTTTTAGAAACAGAGTACGAAGCAATTTTGCCGAATTTAACTTGTAATATGTATTGGATTTTCCGAGCCACTGTATTCTGTGATATATTCAGATGTGTGCTTTACATGCAGGGAAGGACCGTATATTTGGTTTAGATGAGTAAATAAATCTTCGAAATTGGAGACCGAGGTTAAAACTCCTTCGCAAAGGCTTTGTATTTTACGTCTTCATTATACCTCAAGTGCTTCTGTCATTACTCATCTGAGTGCAGCTTTGAACGTAAGACTCCAGACCACTTGGAGATCATTCTCCACGAGTTGATTACAGTTAGCGTTAAACATACACGTGTTGCGAAATTGGAGCAGTATTTCAATCAGAAAAAAAGTTAATGGGACACACTACTGCAATTATCTTCCAACTAGTAAAGATTAAATCTGATAATTGGCTGCTCCTTGCTATTTTCTTCGTGGAGAACACTGGATTATTAAAACATTATCTGTAAACGGAATTCAGAGCGGAGGTGCGCGCTTTGGTAAGAAGCAGACCATTACGGCAAACGATGCCGTTTATTGCTCTGACCATCGAGTCTGTAAGGACTAGATTCTAGGCTTAAAAATTTCAGCAGACGCTAAGTTTGCCTTTTTACGCCCAGAGGTCTTTTTAGCAGCTGTTTGAAATCGGTCGAGTGTGTGTGTGTGTAATTCTAAAAGTGAAAGTGTTGAAGTTAACCCCCCAGTTTTATATGTTAACGGGTTCTCTGGCAGAAAGGAAGACTAATCGTTCAGTAGAGCTCATTTTATAGATTGTCAATGATTTTCAGGTTTTTCAGTTTATTACACTTTCCGTACATTTTGCCTGTGATGTAAAGAAAGGCTTACAGGTAGATATTATTCCTCACAATGATTAGTGAATTATCTGAAACGGGTCGACACTGTGAGATTCAGTCAAAGAAACCCCCTCCCCCCCCTTTTTTTTTACTTTCGCCTGTAAATAATAACAGTTGAGTAGATATTTGTGAGACTGCATATTTTCTCATTTCAGGCACTTTCTGAAATCCACATTGAGAGACATATCGCAAAATTGCTCCTAAAATACTTCATTCACTTTAGTCCCCTCAGCCATACAGTACTGTATTCCTTCAAGAATAAAGATTTTTGGTGTCCCTCCGTTCATCTCACGATATTACAGAAGAGCGTGAGTAATGCTGAACTCCCAAGTAACAAATTCTAATAAATTGTATTCTCAGATGTCTGCTTCTTTTAGTCGGCTATGCCTGGTAGAGGCGGAAAATTTGCCATTATGGGTGGAGCTTAATTTTATCACTTTGTTAGCATGTTCGCTTACCCAGATCTTTTGATTACAATTGGAGTTTGATGAATTATATCAGTCATGTATCATCTACTGAAATAAATAGAAATGAAGATTTTAGAAGGACATGTGCTAATCAGAGGCGAAAATGTTAATCCTTAAACTATCTGCATAAAGACAAACCAACGTCGCTCAATTTCAAGATACAAACTTGAAAGAATATTCTGACCGAAGTGCGGCAGGAAAATTGTAGCCAATAAATTCATAGGGGATACGTCTACACACAAAGCTTTGAATTCCCCACGATCGATATATAACGAAAATATATTAATAAAACACACATGAGGTCTGTCTGTCTACCTGTTTAAATTAAGCAGGCCCTGTGCCACCATAGGCTCTTGCTCCTGGGCAGCCCGTAAGTACTTGTAGACAAAACAATAAATACTAAAATATCAGCCATCTGAGAAAAGTCACTGGGTACTGCAACCTCTATTAATCGTTTCTCAACGCGATCTTCGTAGATTTGGCAGTGAAATAGCTATCAGATATTCAGTTTAGGAACGTTGTTCTTGTCCCTCATTTGGAAGCCAAACGCTAGCGAAATAGCTATTACAGTTGCACATATAGGCAGCTGGAGATATATAACATAACTGAGCCCCATCTGCGACCCATAGTAAATGGGTATATTAAATTCAGGGATTTGTTATTAATGGGCTGAGTTAATTTCGTGAGGGATAGAGAATAATCCCAAAGTAAAATTATATCAGGAAGGATGGAAAATACTTGTAGGGGAAATGCACTTATATATCTTCAAAAATTCAATGTTTCAATTTCAGAGGCCCAATTATTAGTGTGCTGAAGTGACTTCGTAGCATGTAAATAGAAATGAGAATAGACAACGAAAAATATTTTGTTGCAAAAGCAGTTCACTTAAGGTAGCGGGAACTTTAAAGAACTCAAAGAAATTATATAAGAGTGCACAAAAGGCGTTTTTGGTGTTCCAGACCCAGGAAGAAAAATAAAAGAGATATGGAAAGAGTTGAGGGGAAAGAAGACCCACGAGCAACGCACCTCTATTGCAGAAGGAACCGAAACATGAAAGCGAACTGGTCGGCATTCTCTCTCTCTCTCTCTCTCTCTCTCTCTCTCTCTCTCTCTCTCTCTCTCTCTCTCTCTCTCTCTCTCTTATAGAATCTGCTGTCGATTCAGTTCCCTTTTTATTGCACTGACTGTCAGAGGCTCTACAGTAAACGATAACAGAGATACCTATTAGAAGAAATGCTGAAACCAGGATAAGGTTCATAATTTGGTGTTATCTATTTTTTTTATTTAATTTTTTTTCATTTCATTGTATACTTAATTACCTCGTTTCATTTCTCGAGTGTCCTATAGTCGGGAGGCGTTCCAGTCTCGTTGTCTTTTAATAATAATAATAATAATAATAATAATAATAATAATAATAATAATAATAATAATAATATTATTATTATTATTATTATTATTATTATTATTATTATTATTATTATTATTATTATTATTATTATTATTATTATATTATTATTATTGCTGCACTTGTTAAAGGTATTATTGTACAAAAACAAATTAGCGGTATATATATTATTTTAAAAGCTCTTGCTTTACAAAGAAACACTTGTTGTTCTTAATTATATTTAATTTTGTATATCATCCTCTTTTTTTTTCCCCCGTAGAAGGTTGGCAGATATTCAAGGGATGATGTCGCCATCCGAAACACCTTACCTCCAAGTGTATGTATTCAAGAGGCGTTTGTCCCGATAGCAGGTGGCTTTTCATGTTGATCGCGGATCCAAATATTGACTAGACCCAACATTGCCTAATTTCATTTATATTGCACCCAGCATCATATCAAAACAGATTTGACAAAATTCAACTTTAAGGGTTACTCTTAATTTCCTTTAAGTGAAGTATGTGATCTGCCGTTCCAGATAAAAAAAAAAAAAAAAACCCTGGTTAAAGTTGAAGCCTCCTATTAAGCAACAGATGTTTATCCAAAATTTTAATATATGAGTAATTTTAGGTAAAGAGTCGGAATTTATCATCACTGATGTATCCCTTTCATCCTTCAGTCCTCATTAATTTCGTTTAAGTCTATATTTACATTGTTCAGATGACATTGGGTCATCGTTACGAATGACAAATTATGGATTGTGAAATTTCAAATTTTGTTGTGGTGGAAGCGGGAATCAAACTAGAATATATTCTTTATTCTTCTAAGCAATGGGGTTATCGATATAAATTTATGTAAACCATGTGGAGTAAAGTTAGATATATATAATTATATATATATATATATATATATATATATATATATATATATATATATATATATATAAAGATAAAACACTATTTGAACGTTGCAACAATATTATCCCACTTCCTCCCTGCCCCTGTTCACTGGTAAATATTTTACCTGTGAACAGGGGCACAGAAGGAAGTGCCAAAATATATGGTTGCAACGTTCAATAGTGTTTTATGGGCCTTTTTATCTTCATATTATACTGTATTATACAGTAAAAGACATTACATATAAATATATATTCATATATATATATATATATATATATATATATATATATATATATATATATATATATATATGTGTGTGTGTGTGTGTGTGTGTGTGTGTGTGTGTGTATGGAAAATCGTCGTTTTCTTATTCATAATTGGTCAAAGATTGTAATGCTTATAATACAGCGTGTACACTTTCTCTTTCTTTAAACATTATATATACATATATATATATATATATATATATATATATATATATATATATATATATATATATATATATATATATAATGTTTAAAGAAAGAGAAAGGTGTGCACACACGCTGTATTATAGTAGCATTACAATCTTTGACCAATTATGAATAAGAAAACGATGATTTTCCTGTTTGCAACGAAAATATTACACTTATAAAATACACGTTATAAAATATAATTTGATAACTAAATTACAGATTTCAACCTCCTGATTTTCTTAGTTTTCGTGACTGAAAATGGAAAAGGACACAGCCACATACGGAATCGATTCAAATTTCTACCTCAACTTGGGATCGAACCCTAAATCTCTCATATTGGGGGAGAGGGAGCTACCTACTGAGCCACAGAGGTCTTAAAAGGAATTTAGAATTTAAGGTCATACCGGTTAATCAGGATATTGGGTCAAACTCGCTGTTACTCAAGGTGTTCAGTATGCACAACACTCCCTTTATGTTTAAGTCCAACGAAGTTTACACTTATAAAATCATTTGTCCTTGCGTTATAATCCTGGGCTCGAAACATGAGTTTCAAATTTATTATTATGTTTAAGTCCTAAATTTGCTTTCTGTGATGATTTCAATTTGGTCTTGACTCCTGATTTTCTTTAGTTTAAGTCCTTAAGTTTAAGTTGCTTTCTGATGAAAATTTGGAAAAATGGATCACAAATTTATTATTATGTTTAAGTCCTTAAGTTTAAGTTGCTTTAAGTTGCTTTCACATACGGAATCGATTCAAATTTCTACCTCAACTTTCAGGAATGAGATCCTGGGCTAAATTTCAAATTTATTATTATGGAGTCCTTAAGTTTAAGGATGTATATTAGCCATTTGGTCTTGACCTAGCAATGAGATCCAGAGGTCTTTAAATGAGTTTCAATTTATTATTATGTTTAAGTCCTTTTTAAGGTTTCATGTATATTAGCCATTTGTCTTGACCTCAGGCAATGAAATCCTGGGCTCAAACATGAGTTTCAAATTTATTATTATGTTTAAGTCCTGTTTACTCATGTATATTAGCCATTTGGTCTTGACCTGCAATGAAATCCTGGGCAAACATGAGTTTCCCTTTATTATTATTTTAAGTCCTTAAGTTTAAGTTGCTTTCTGTAACGTATATTAATCATTTGTCCTTGCCCTTGCGTTTCAGCAATGAGATCCTGGGCTCGATTTAACATGAGTTTCAAATTTATTATTATGATTAAGTCCTTAAGTTTAAGTAAGTTTGGTCTTGACCTTGCGTTTCAGCAATGAGATCTTTTTAACATGAGTTGTTTAAGTCTTTCTGTGATGTATATTAGCCATTTGGTCTTGACCTTGCGTTTCAGCAATGAGATCCTGGGCTCGATTTAACATGAGTTTCAAATTTATTATTATGTTTAAGTCCTTAAGTTTGGTTGCCTTTCGATGGCTTGACAGAGATCCTGGGCTGTTAACAGAGTTTCAAATTTATTATTATGTTTAAGTCCTTAAGTTTCGGACTTCGTGATGTATATTAGCCATTTGGTCTGACCTTGGCAATGTCCTCAAATTTAACATGAGTTTCAAATTTATTATTATGTTTCAAAGTTTAAGTTGCGGATGTATATTAGCTTTTTGGTCTTGATCCGTTTCAGACATCCCGGGATTATATTTCAAATTTAATCAAGTCCTAAGTTTAAGTTGCGGATAGGTTTGACTTAAAAAGCAAAGATCCTGGTGTTTAACATGAGACTAAATACACACACAAAACAAAGCCACTCTTGACAACAATGAGATCCTTCTAAAAATTTATTATTAACAAAACATCCCTGTGATGTATATTAGCCATTTGGTCTTGACGTCTTATTATGAACCTCTTTAAGTTGCTTTCTGTGATGTATATTAGCCATTTGGTCTTGACCTTGCGTTTCAGCAATGAGATCCTGGGCTCGATTTAACATGAGTTTCAAATTTATTATTATGTTTAAGTCCTTAAGTTTAAGTTGCTTTAAGTTGCTTTCTGTGATGTATATTAGCCATTTGGTCTTGACCTCATGAGTTTCAAATTTATTATTATGAAGTCCTTAAGGCCGTTTTAAGGTCGGTATATTAGCATTTGGTCTTGACATACGCTCCTGGGCTCGATTTAACATGAGTTTCAAATTTATTATTATGTTTAAGTCCTTAGGCAGGGCAGCCGATCGAGACTACCTTGGTTTCACCCTAACATGAGTTTCAAATTTATTATTATGTTTAAGTCCTTAAGTTTAAGCCAAATCAAAAGTCCTTCAAAAGAAGGCATCGCTTTAAGTTGCTTTCTGTGATGTATATTAGCCATTTGGTCTTGAAAAAATGAGATCCTGGGAAAAAAGTTTCAAATTTATTATTATGTTTAAGTCCTTAAGTTAAATGTATATTAGAAGAAGAAGAAATGAGATCCTTATTTAACATGAGTTGCTTTAAGTTACTTTGCTTTCTGATGTATATTAGCCATTTGGTCTTGACCTTGCGTTTCAGCAATGAGATCCTGGGCTCGATTTAACATGAGTTCGAAAATGATGACCGAAAATATTTATACAGCTGGTACATGTATATTAGGTTCCCTCTTGACCTTTAGAGGTAGATCCTGGGCTTTTAACATGAGTTCGAAAAATGATGACCGCTTTATACAGCTGGTAACGGTTCCCTCTCCTTTAGAGGTACTTTCCTACCTTTTCCTGCCAGCGAAGTAGTCTTCGAAGAAAAACAATTTTCAGAAGCCAATATCCATTTTTTGCTTCCATAAAGAGAGTAAGCAGCGTGAAATTAATTGTGATTTGAACTACTTCCTTTCATACTTAATAAAACAAAGGTACAAGATAATCTTTATGGAATGCTACAATGCTTTGATTATTTATATGGACTAAACTTCCCTTCTACAACTGTTCTACATGATCAGTGCCATGCAATAGTCATGTGAGTTGCAGAGATACAATTATTTTTAGAATTGTTTAGTTTATTGTGTAAATAACGTGGAATAGGGCGTGGAAGAGATACAAACATTTCATAATGTTTATGAAAAATTTTTGATCTTATGGTTTCGTGATAAATCTATATAAGGTAGCACGCCATGTAAATATCTTTATCTCTAAAGTAATTGATTCATTTTGAACAAAGCGTGACTTGCTTTTAAAAAGTATAAACAAAGAAAAGTGGATAGTACAATCTGATGTAAAACTTATGCAATTCATGTAAAGTATACGAGATTCAGTTAATGATTTATCGATGTCTACACTGACATCAGTGATCACCTACGTTAACTATTTCTTACCTCTTATGCTTGTATTTGCAGAGGTATTGCTTGTGAATTTCAAACTGAAAGATATGTTTAGTGTCTGTAAAATATCTAACCAAATCGTGAAATGCAATACACCTATTCGTAGGGACAGAGGAGCAAATAAAGCATAATGCAGCAGAAGAAATATGATACTTTGTAATGTTATTCTTGTCAAGATCTATGTAACTGAAAGTTGGACGTCTATTTTAAGAGTGAAAGGCAAATTCAGTAACGAAGAATTTATGCAATCAATGATTAATTCATTTCTCATATGAAGCCCCGTAGGGGGGCAGTGCCATCAGTGTACCACACGTGGTGTACTGTAGGCATCACTTAAGGGTCTTTGCAGTCCCTTCGGCCCCTAGCTGCAACCTCTTTTATTTCTACTTTACCTCTGTTCACACTCACTTTCTTCCATCTGGCTTTCCACCCTCTCTAAAAATTGTTTCCTAATGCAACTGCGAGGTTTTCCTCCTGTTAGACCTTTCAAACCTACGTACTGTCAATTTCCCTTTCAGCGCTGAATGATCTCAGAAGTCCCAAAATTCTATATTCTGTTCTTTCTCTTACGAAGGAAACAATTATGTCTTAAAAACGAATCCTGTAGTTATTTGAGGAAAAGAAATATTTTGTAGAAAAAAAATATTTTGTAATGGGAAGAACAAATCTTTGTCAGTCAGAGAATGCCAAACGTCACATCAAGAGGGTAAAATATGTCATTAATAACTGGGGATGTACAGTTATTTCATTGCATTAAGTAAACGAATTCCTTCTGGAAAGCGAAACACATTTACACATAGTGTGGACGAAACCCCTTTGTTATGTGAGAAGAAGAATGCTATAATTTAATGAATGATAATCTTGATATCCAGCGGATAAAAAGGCACTCTCTCCTGTATGGTTAAAACTTAAAATAAATAGCTAGGAACAGCGAACAAATTGGCTTTAATACCCGTGTTTTTTTTTATCCACGTTCTTCAATGAGAAAGATTTGGGGAAGCACACAAAGTGATAACATCGATGTCGTTCTTTCAAAGAAGATGAAAGTATTGATGGACATTTTTGCCGAGGTTATATGCCGCGTGCTTTGGCAGTTAAGTGCTTCCTCCACCCTGAGATGATGATTCATATTCTGCCTCAGAGAAAATTAGAAATGACGTGGTCCTTAAAATTAAGAAACTTCGTAATATTTAAAAATGCAAAACACGTCAGAAATAAAAAAATATATTTTGAAGACCTTACGGTAAATATTTAATGGATAAACAAGATTTCACTGATATAAAGGATGTACTGTAATGTGTTTTATTGTAGTCTTTCTTTTATCTTATGAGAGAAATATTAGAACGCCAGCACAATTGTACTCGTACATTCTTCTTCCTATATATGAAATATTTTGCCCTCCACTTCATTGCATTCAGTGATGAAATTATTACAGTTTAAAGAAAAACATTAAATAGTGCATTACTGCAGTAAGTTACAGATAAAGCATTTCATCATTGTTTTCTAATTTTGTTTATTTATAAGTTTCTTCGTCAACAAGACTTCCTTGCAACCTTGTTTCTTCTTCAGATTGAAATTCCTATAAAGATCGATTTTGATTTTACGTGAATAATACGTTTTGCAATCTCTGTATTTATGCAACTTGAAAGCCACTCATGGTATTGCATTGATGAAGTTGTGTGGGTGGCAAGTTCGTTTACTCTCTTGGAATTAAATCAAAATTCTATGACGTTAATTCCCAGTTATTTTCGCAGCTGCAGATGAAGATTAAAGGAGATCACAAGTTTTTCCACTCCACAGTGTTTATCATTTATCGCCTGGGAGTCGCGTTCATCAAGCATCTCTGCGTGTTGTCTTAGAAGTTATTCGTTTTGCCCACCCGGACCCTTGAGCCATTTCATAAACATTCAGTGCCGCGTCAATTATAAAGCTTCAGGAATGCAATAATAGGGCTGTAATAACAGCATGGAGGTAGGGCCTTCAGATTGGCAAGTTATATATGGAATGATAATGCATGAGAACGTCAGTGCTTTTTTCTGTTGACTAACGGAACTTTTTCTAGAATGTCAAAAAGGAGAAAGTCGCAAATAAACTTCGAAAAACTGTAATTAGAGGCAGTTAACAACTGGACACTTGGGAGAGCCAAGCAGCAGATTATGTTTGCCCCGAAGCCACTGACTAAAGCAGAGCTATTAGTCTAACTTACGTGGGCATAATTTCGTCTTCGTAAAACCCCCTGCCTAGTATCCATCCCTGCTTGCAGGGCTGGGCAGTTCGCCCGCCACACAGCATGCACGCACCAGACCCATGTACCGCTACGTCTTCTGTTACAGTTATTTGTTTAACAAATATAGGAGTTTGTTTTCTCTTGTAAACGATCAGTTTAAGCTAAAACGTAGGACAGGTAAATAAATACAGAGGCTTTATAAGGAGATACATACATGCGTAGGCACGGGCACCACTTATTCATTCTCCTGCAAACGTCGTCATAAAATGCGTAAATTCGCAAATATATGTCAGTGCACCCATAAGAGCTTACTAATTAATGGCTATTTTAACTCGTGCAGGATTGACATATATGAACCTCGGGAATTTGCATACCTTGCTTTATAATTAGATTTCATAAGTACTCTCGGTCGATGACCTGCCTGTGAAAGAATTCAATATGCTTAAGACGGAAATAATCCTAAATTGAAAAATCATTTTTACAATTTTTTGCGATGAGTTTTTATGGAACAAAGCCTGAGAAATTTAGAAAATTTATAGGACTGTTGTAAGCTATTATTAAGATTTCTAAAGTAACCAAACTTCTCAAGGAGTTCTATATATATATATATATATATATATATATATATATATATATATATATATATATATATATATATATATATATATATATATATATATATATATATAATTATATATATATATATATATATATATATATATATATATATATATATATATATATATGTATATATTTACTGTATATATGAATATAAAATGTATATATAATATATAATATATATATATATATATATATATATATATATATATATATATATATACTGTATATACATATATGTGTGTGTTTATACTTGTGTGTGTGCATGCATGTGTACATGTTTGTAATGGCTGCATTACCTCTTCACTTCTCGATTTCTTCACCGTTTTTTAATACGTTTGTCCCTAAAAACCCTAAGACCCAGATGAAGAAACACGGGATTTGCAGAATGAAGATAAGCTTAACCACTTGACCACCCATTAGTATAAGTCTGTTCCCTCTCCCACCTACAAAAATACGTCGAATTCACATGCATTGTACTAAAGCTGAAATACTCATCCTCACTATCATAATATAGTGTTTAAGCGTTAGTGCTTCTTAGGCTGAAATATTGATGAAGAATTCACTGATCACTTTTTGACCAGATGTATGTGGATTTGTAATAGCCATTATGGCCCCGTACTTCTCCATTTTGTATACGCTTGTCATTACAACGCCTAAGATGTATCGGGTCCAGGTTCGAATCCTGCGGCGGGCGTCAGCGTTGCTTCCTTTGTTTCTTCTTATAGACGTCTGTCTTTGTTGTGAAAATCTCACCCAAAAAGTTTGAAGGGATGTAGAAGTTAAGACAAAATTTTCGTAGACTGACATTGAAGGAACCTAACTGCCAGATGATTCATATATAATCTTGGAACCCGGAGGAAAACCGTGAACGATATTACTATAACGGCATTCTTGTAGAGTGGATAAAAGAAATCATTTTGATGTCAAGTTACTAATGAACTACTCTGATATGCTTGAGAATTTATGCGAGCTTTTTTAGTTCGTAAGATATTTCACGAGTTATTTGATATGAGACGCAGCAGCACCAGATATTTTTACATTTTAAATAAAAGCAAAGTGGGGAAAGATTATGTGGATAAATATATCAGGAGAGGAGGGAGAGCACAGTGCTCATAAAAGTTACTAATTATGTCTTTGCGTGCTTTACAGTAGGTAGACTGTAAGACTTTCAGTGCAAAAAGAAGGGACATGCATTTGAGTGATGCATAACATGATTGCTGTTGGTATGCTATTATGCACGTATTGTGCCTTAAATAACAATGAATGCAGTCAAAATGTAATCCATCTGTGTCCGTGAAGCAATTTAATAGAAATTTTAAAGAACAGTGAAAAGAAACATAGAAATCATTTTGACTGAGAGGAAAGCATACATTAGATACAGAAAGTAAAAGGTTAAATGAACTGGTTAAGAGCGAACAAGTGTGTGTTAAGTGACAGTCATATTTATTGGAATTCCTTCCCGTTCAATGAACTGTAAACATAAAAAAAAAAATATATATATATATATATATATATATATATATATATATATATATATATATATATATATACACATATACATACATACATACATACATACATACATACATACATACATACATACATACATACATACATACATACATACATACATACATATATATGAATTTTTCTCAGCAGGCCATCCTCCATTCCATCCACATACTCGTAACAAAACCATCATAAAACATTTTTGCCTATTCTTTCACTTGTGCCAACACTTTCACGCCCTGTCAGTACGATATATCTTAACAGTTTCAACCTTTTTCTTATCGTTTGCATTCAACATCCACATTTGATATCTGCAAAGGAGAGCTGGGTCAGTTGTCCCTCCTTGACACTTTAATTAGCTCCCGAATCATTTGCATGCACCCAGCTCCCTTCCATATTTCACATGTTCTGCGACATGTCTCTCTTCATATCCTGTCATAAATTGTGTCACATTTTCATAAAAATCTGTACGCATAAGGTGCTATCATTTTCTCAGTATCGATATTAACATTAATTGCGCCATTTTCCTGGTTTCCATTAGCCTTGCAAGCATCAACTGTCCATAAATCATTCAAAATTCATTGCCGCAGCTTTCTTCAATATCTAATGTTCTTTCTCTGGCTTCTCAAACCACCCGATCTACAGAGATGGTAAATAAACAGCTATTGACTCATCTACGTATTCATTACCATTTTCACTTAAATAATATCATCATTCAGTGATGTCAACAAGTTATCTTCCTGACCATATGTCCTCAACACCATGGATTTTGTATCTGTATGAGTTCGACCATATGCTCTTTATGCTCACTTTTGCCAAGTGCAGATTTATCTTTAACTGTTAGGTTTCCCAAATAACAGATTCATAATGAATTCTTGGTCCACGCTGTCTTCTTTTTCTGAGCCGGCACTGTTCTATCAGTTCTCCTGTTATCTGTCATATTTTCCGAATGAAAATGCTACCATATACGCCCCTTGGTATATGGTAGGATTACGCCCCTATAATTCTTAGTAGCTTCTATCACGAGTACCCTATACAGATGAAAAGTTGTTCCTTTCACCAGTTCCTTTGGAATCTTTCATTATTTTGACGTGCCTTACTTTTAATGGTTAGCCACTCAGTCACGCTTTCATAACTACTGTGCATTGCAACATATCACTTGTTTAGCATTAACTCCTGGTGTCTTTCCATTCTTCACCCTTTTAATTGTCATACGTATCCTGAACAATCACTTACAGAATCATTTTCGCACTGACAGTATTTACCGCTACTCTTACACCATTCGTACAATAACTGCTTCTATTTTTGTGTCCTTCATTTCTGCCTCTCTTCTATCGTATACATCACCCAACCTTAAAAATACCCAATCCATCGAACCAGGACACAACTTTTTCCATTTGGTTTTTTGATTCCATTTGGTCATTAACCTTTCTCCCTCCATTTACATAATGTACCCTTCGGACAATTTCGTATTTATATATAAAAGGGGAGAGAGAAAAAGAAAATTCTGAATAACGAAGATGAAAAAGAAACAAGTTCTGAATAACAAAGCTTAACCTAATGGAAGCTTTACTAACTAAACAGATAGTTAAACGAAATTCCATGATGTTACATATGAAAGATTCCCTTTCATCAGGGTTGTTAAAATAGCCTGTAACCATTAGACAGTAGTGTATTGTTTTTTTATTAGAAACGAAAACAGACACTTCCCATATTGAATTTCCAGTATGGCATTTTATTTATAATGAGCTGTCATGCTAGAAGACTCTCCCGCTACAACGAAATATAATTCTGAATCAAAGAAAGGAATAAATAGAGAACAAATATTTTCGAAACGTAAACGATAGGAAGATACATGAACTCAAAGTCCGCAAGGTACTTGTAGGAAGACCTCAGCAGTTAAACTGCTGTGCACGACATATCTTAGCCTTGTTGCGGAATGGATGGTTTGTTTCTGTTTGCTAAATGCTTTCCGTAATCAGACAGGTGTGCTTGCAGGCATATTAGGCCACACAGAAGTTCTTTGTCCCGAGGCTTGATGTGGATATATCATCCTCTTACACGTAGCTTGTAGTCAGAGCTCATTTTAGACCTTTTCTTCTTAAATGTTTAGCAAACGTCACAATTCTTTAGGTCTCCGATAATGTTTTCTCTTTATAACCATACCTCACGACGTATGGCGTACGATAGTCATAAAAAAACGTTATTTTTTGCTGTCTTAGAGAAAAAAGATGCCACCAATATTCTTTCTTTGTGAGGTGACTTAGGGCATGTCATCTTGAGGCTCATTAAATTCCAGTTAATTGCTACTTACGTTGTGTTTCTCATACTGAAGGACTCGAAGCCTTCAAGGAAACCATTAGTTGGACATACACACGTCCTCTGAGGCCATTTCGTTTTACTCGAACTGACCTCGCATCGGGTGAAAGGTCAGGTCTTAGTGGCTGAAGCAAAACCATATTTATCTTAATTGTACTTCACGAGTGAATTCTCTAAAAGAATGAACGATATGTATGTTTCATGGAGAACTTTAATTTTTTTCACTTTTAGTCCTCCGAGGCCATTCAGATAGTTGCTTTTGTTAAAATCCTAAGTGCAGTATCAATTTCAAAATATTGTAAAAGTAAATAACTTCACTTAGACCTGAAATACTACAGTATGCTTGAGTAAAACCATTTACAGATGTATTTTGACTGTTCTAATTAAGTCTCATAAGTCATAATCGTAAGAAAATGTACCCAAAGACGTCGTATATACGGGTCAGTAAAAAAAAAACATAAAAAAGAGGTAAAGTGGTTTGATGTGCAAAGTACTATAAACATAGTGTCAAAATATGTAAAAATACTGTAAAAATAAAGCTTAAACGTTACTGTAACATATATTTGTTTGGAAGTACCATAACAGCAATGTGATATTGCAAGTTTATTGCCGGTATAGGTATAGCCTTCAAAATACTTTCCACGTAGCGCATGTTATTCAGTGAAAACCATTTCCAAGAAACCACTGCGTGCTTGCAGATGTACCCAACAGTAGTAGCGCAGGGTGCAGTAGCATCCCTTGTAGTATCATTCTCTAACTTTAGAAGAAACATATGAGACTTTGAAAACTCCGCCGAAAATATTATTCACATGCTGGACATCTTACGAAATGAAAAACAGATTTTTTGGTTCAATGCTACCGAAATCCGGAATAAAATGAGACTTATTGTTATATAACACTCTTTTCAACAGTAGTATTCCAGAACATAAATCGTTCGATCATCCAACTGCTTAGTCGGGAATTAAACAGAGTTTGGCTTATTCAAATTTCCCCTTCCAAAATGAAATCGAGGGTCATTCCGGTTTACCCACTCGACTTGCTTGGCTGTAAGGCTATCAAAGGATTCAGTGCGAGGTTATTGCTCCTTTACTCCTACGGAGAAACAAATATGAGATTAGAATGCGAAATATCTCATATATTTTCCATTGAAATGAATAATTAAAGGAGTTTCACATAAATTACCTCTCGGACGTTTATGAGCTGCTAGATCTCTCTCTTGTTTTTGCACCTCTAAACAAAAGACAAATGGCGCAGTCGGAGGGCGTTCGCTAAATTACACAGGTGACAGAACTTTTGGTTTCTCTTGAGTTATGACACTTAGGCCACGAGAGGTTGAACATTAAAAGTAGTGAACGAAGAGCTCTGCTTGTCTTTATAATTATTTCTTTCTATACAAGAGAAAGGTACAGTATACTGAGCTAGGTTTATATGTTTCTCGAAACTATGATTCATCATGGACCTACCCAAGAATCCACCGGCAAAACGAGGCCTATTTGAAAAATACTTTCATATTCTTATGCCTTGTTATACATTTAATACCAGAGTACCATTGTAGTAAAAAATGACTGTAGTATTCAAGTAGGTTTGCAGTTGCATCTTATATTGAGTTCCTTATATTATTGCTCTACGTTGTCCTGAAGATTTTGTCTTAAATAACCATAGAGTTTATTTCAGATGATTATCTATGGTGTATATGTATATATATATATATATATATATATATATATATATATATATATATATATATATATATATATATATATATGTGTGTGTGTGTGTGTGTGTATGTGTGCGTGTATAAACATATAATACACACAAGCACACACATATATATATTCAATTGAGTTTACTGCTTAATTTACATAAGGGTGTTGTTAGCGTGGTTGATAGGTTCCGAAAATGATAAAATTAAATTTTTGTCGTAACATCAACAATTCTTCCCAAAATCCATGAAATTCATGAAATGATGTCCCGCGAGAGAGAGAGACACAGAGAGTGAGAATAACTTGGGAAATTCGGTATGAAAGTCAAGCACGTAAACTAAGGTGACGGATGCAGGGTGGTCCAAGAAAAGATTTGATAACGGCAATAATAATGAGAAACTTGAGGGGATCATCGTTAGCATGCCTTAAGGATGAGATCGCAGGTGGTCTTCATTCGAAAGACTTGCCACATCCCTTACTGACAGTGCTCATATATGCATGGGTACGCACACACACACACACACACACACACACACACACACACACATATATATATATATATATATATATATATATATATATATATATATATATATATATATATATATATATATATATATATATATATATATATATATATATATATATATATATAAAGTATACATATATACAATGATTTACAGGTGAACTTAATCTTCTAATAGACACGTAAGTGTTTAAACTTGTACGGAATAGGGATTTACAAGACCTAGTAGGTACTATTGATAAAACGTTGTCACTGCACCTTCTTTAACATCAGGCCAATATCACATTATTTTTGTTGTTATAAGCAGAAGAATCTAAAAAATAGTTATAATTTTTATAGTCTTTAATCATATGCGATCCAGGAATGTTGCTCGGTGTAAAAGTGCACCTTGATCGTTTAGTGATTACAAATTTACCTTCTTTTAGAATTGATCATTTAACGATTGCAAACAGACCTTTTTTCAGCTCTCATTATATCGGGAATTACTATAAAGATTAAGAAATATTTTCATGAACTCGTGAGTTATGGTTCGAAATAGAATCTCGAGACTAGTTTTGCATTCATAAAGATAAGTTCTTGAGAATTTTTACGTCGGTAAACGTCCGGAAGAGGGAAAATGTTCTACGTGTTTTCGTAAATAAGAGTTGTATCACTGATCTGTTTTTAACGAGATTCTAAGGAAAGATGAACCACTGAAAAATCTATAAAAGGAATTAATGTGCAATTTAGGTGTAAATCCATAACAAATGTAGATATAAACGCACACTCACATTCCCGCGAAACTTTCAAGGGGATTGAATGATGTTTGCTGTCAGGTAAACCAAGTAACAGGAACTTATTTGTGGTATCCAGGATATATCCTTCAAGAAGTTCTTGATGAAATTTCATCAGATTTTCGCGGTGAAATTGTTCAGGGGTTAGAGCTTCTCCCAGATCGCAAAAGATTACAAGATGCGTTAGCCAATGAGAGAGTTACTGTTTTCTTCACAGTAATTGTGGGAAGTAGGGTTGGTTTGATGGGTGTTATAAAGCTGTTTGATAGATGGAGGAATTCTCCCCTTGAGCGCAGTAAAACATTCATCCAAATAGTGCCTGCAGGAGAGAGAAAGGGAAGCTCCCTTGCAGTATGGAGGAAGAAGGTCTAGAGGTGAGTCAAGGGTGGAGTCATTGATGAAATTGCCTGTTTCATTTCCGTCGAGGATGGACACAAAGGATGAAGAAACCCAAATGCGAGGAAAGTCATCTAAATAGCCATGGATAAGGTCAACATAAAGCTTTGATAAATACGATTGGGAAAAACCTTACAGCATCTACAAGAAATTCTTTTCTTTCAGTCATATTAACTCTTCTGAATTATGTGATCTCTAAGATAAAGTGGAAGTACCCCGAGCACCCAAAATGTTTCTGGAATTAAGAGGTTCAGTTAAATTGCATTTAAAATGTGGTGTGGAGGAGTTGGATGGGAGAGGAGACAGGAATGGGCAGATCCCGCATCTTGGAGGCACTGAATTTCACCGAGGTATGGGATGTTTATGTTAATAAGTTCGTAAGATCACATCTAATAAATGAATAAGAAGAAATTCGAGATTAACTGTTAACAACAGGTAATGGCTCGGAGACAAAGGAAGAAGAAACGTGGTTGCAACAGCTCATTCCAGGGCAATAAGATACTGAAAACATTGTTAAAACCAGCTCAGCGGGTAACCAAGAGGAATTTTGGGATGAAATTTGAGTAGGCTTCATTCCATTCAAACTTGCCTCCATGGATTGGGGTGGGGGGCGTCAGTGTACCTCATGTGGTGCACTGTAGGTATTATTTAAGGTTCTTTGCAGCGTCCCTTCGCCCCCTAATGCAACCCCTTTCATTCCTTTTACTGTACCTCCGTTCATATTTTGTCTTCCATCTTGCTTTCCACCCTCTCTTAAAAATTGATTCATAGTGCAACTACGAGGTTTTCCTCCTGCTACACCTTTCAAACCTTTGTACTGTCAATTTCTGTTTCAGCGCTGAATGACCTCATTGGCCCCGGCGCTTGGCCTTTGACCTAAATTCTATATTCTGTTCTATTCTATTCTGTTCTGTTCTGTTCTATTCATTCAAAGATTGCAATGCTTGTTATACCGGGAAAATTGTCTTTCCTCGCAAGCAAAAAGAAGTATTGCAGCTTGTAGGTAAGGTGATAGTTAAACCACAAATGCTCGGCATGCATCGGATAAAGATCATGAAATACATTTTAAGAACTAGACAATGGCATGTTAAAAATCGTGATAAAATTGTACGTAAGGTATTTTGATGGCGTTCTAATTTCTCTTAGTCGGACATTGTGTAACGACAACACGGTCGGTAACAAAGGTAACATAGCATTCAAAGAGGAAAATTGTAGTAAAGGAAAAGTGAATCGTTTTATTATGTTTGTAACCTACCAAGTTTGGTTGAGTCACTTCTCTTGTGTCTTCCTTTGAGAAACTCAAGTCATCCCCAACACGCCAGTAGTGATAACAGGTGAACAGCGTGCCAGCCAGTGACAAACTTTTAAGTAGCACACAGACAATCCTGACATGTTGAAAACACACATATTCAACGACAGAAATTGAGCCGTGAGGTTGTCTGGCATCATAGTTCCGAAGTTCATAGACGTTGCTTGCAGACAGAGAGGACCTTCTTGAAATAAATATATTGTTAAATGTCTGTTGACTTCATGTCATTACTCTGTCATACTTTCAAGCACTGGACTCCTCTGGTACCTGGGACTAAATCCGAAGGATATGTACGGAAGCTGTAAGGGCTCATTATATGATTTGAAATACTTAGTTTTGTATATAATTTGTAAAAATTATTTTGAATATTTTATTTCCTGAATGAACAATCTGGCATGGTTTGTAATATATATATATATATATATATATATATATATATATATATATATATATATATATATATATATATATATATATATATATATATTTATATATATTAATTTTTTATTTTTTGGAGAGAAAGACAGACAGACGGACAGAATCTGATCGGTTAACTTGTCATGTCAGGAAAATAAGAGATTTATTGTTTCTTAAAAGCAATTGTCTTAGATTACGTAGTTGCCGTCTAGAAACAAGTCGCTAAACATTTTGCCGGAAGATGAAGCGTCTGCACCTGCCGCTCCTCATCTGTCCATACAATGGCGTCCATGAGCGTGCGTGCGCAACCTTAAAGCTTCTAAAAGATATCTTGATACGGCTCTTCACGGGTGTTTCAGTACCTATTGGTAAACACTCTTTTCTTCTTTCATCTCTCTCGAAGATAGTCTTCAGAGTGAAGTACTCTTTTGGAAGAACTTGGCCGCATACAATAGCCTCTAATGGGTAAACATTGTAGGGTTCAATTTCATTCGGGATACATCTCTCCTCTCAACCTTTTTTCGGCTCAAGAAGTGTTCCTGCACTTTAGACATTCAACGTCTGCCGAAAAGCCATTGCAGTTGCCGCCGCCTCCCTCTCGAACTGGAAGACTTTCTCTCGGATTATCATTCCATCTCACGACTCACGCACACCCAACCGACGATTCACCCTCTTTTTTGTTTCGATTTTCGCTTCTTGAACTTTTTCTTTTTTTGCTTCGCTGTCTTCTTTTTACGGACACGGCGTTGTTTTAGTGGCGATTTTTTGCACATGCACCGACATTTTCTCTTTTCCTGTTTTCTGATTCATTGACTTTTAATATTATCACTGGAAAATGGATATCGGGTGTTACTTGTGGCAAAAAATGGGCGTTCTAACAAAATAGAACTCGTCTTATTTACATGTATTTGTTATTTGGTAAAAAAAAATCTAAATACTCGAAAAATAAAAACTTTTTTTAGACAGGTGGTTTTGAAGGATTAACAAATGATCAAGTAAGGCATTCAGGAATGAATAAAATTAGCTGGTATTCTGCGACTTCTCTCAAGCGCAGATGGTCGTCGTAGCAGTGTTATTCCAAAAGATTTACTTCCGAGACCTAATTCACATGTGAAATCATATGATCAAGTTTCTTGGACAGTAAATATCGAGTCAGGAGTAACCCTGCAAGTTGTATACTTCAAGTTGGTTTTGCAAAAATTATTCTGACAAATATTTTGTTTTTATCATTTTATGACAACATGGATGTATGAATAAATTAAATGGCAAGTACTAAGGGCAACACTTACTAGAGCCACCCCTCTGAGGGAAAAACCGTTTGTTCCAATGTCACGCACACATACATACAGAGTACATACATTATATAAATAAAAAAAAAAATATATATATATATATATATATATATATATATATATATATATATATATATATATATATGAACACACACACTGAAATGTACAATATTGCATTGATTGTAAGTAGCAACGATCCGCATTGACATTAACGTTAATACATGAAATAATGATGAAAATAGCTAAATTAGCTGTGGCCTACCGCTGTGGGGTTTTCCACTAAACAGATTTTTATGGGAAGTATAACTTTTCATTTTGTCTGCGACGTCAGTATATTAAATTTTTGCAATGACACTATAGCTGGGTGTGATTGTTAAGCTAATTATGGCCAAAATGATGTACAGCAGTTACGTTAATGATCATTTACAATGTAAAACGTGTAAGTCAAGTTTAAATACAGAAAATAAAAGTGGAACGTTTTCAGCTACATACAAATAGATTTATACATAAAAACACGTCCGCATACTCAAGTACATACTATCGTAGATACAAGATATTACAGTGCTCAGTAAATGTACATGCTCGAATACAAATAATACTTTGCATATAAATTATCAATACGAGCACAGATACACGTTGTGCATTCCTTAAGTGTACAGTTGTACGCACACACAAACACACGCACAAACTAACATTCTTCTTTACATAGTCCCTGTACGTCGTTATGGTACTATATTATAAGTTTTCCCTGTCGTCGTCTGCACCATATCAGGGGACTCAGGATCGGGTGGGGGTTTGGCTGCATGACTCCAGTAGCACCTTATCATCTAGGTCCGCGTTGACGAACGTCACAGACACGTGTGATAAGTGAGTAGAGAAGTGGCATCGGTGCGCATTGTGGCGTCAGTGTCATGAGATTTATCCTCTCGCATATCTTGACGTTCGCGTAATATCTTCGTTATGAGGTATTATATACCACCTTTGTTTGCCTGAAAGGTATTCTATGGTCTCAGCCTAAACAGCTGCTCTACATATCACTGCGTAGCATACTCCTCGGATACTATTCCTTAGCACTTTTCATATGTAACATTGATTGCAGCCCTGACCAGTAATTCATTACTGTTTAGTCTACCCTTATTTGTAACACGGTTACTCCTTATATTATTGTATCTAAACGAAAGGTTGATTTATCATTACTACGTGTGTGCTCGTTAACGGAAAGAAGGGTGCAGTTGCACTAATGATTTTTTTTTATCTTATTGCTGTCTTCGTGGTGACACTGTTAGTAGCTTTCTTCTTACAGTGTTTCAAAAGAAAGTGAAAATTTATATCAGAGATTCGTCAGAATACAATTCGGTAACAATAGACAGCAACTGTTTAAGTAAAGATGTCAGTTTTTATTTGTACGTCTGTGCGTGCTTTTGTATATTTAAGACGTGCAGCCTGCATCTGTGTTCGTATTTATGCATTTGTTTACCAACTGCAATCGTGAGTATAAATGTATCTGTGCGTGTACCAGTTGTTTGTGTGCGTACATGTAGCAACCTGTATCCCTAGTATGTATATTTGTATTTACTCGAGTATATAATATGAATGAATGTTTTGACCAATACTCGTATATATGAACAATTTAATGTATAAGTCTATTTTTAACCCCTGAAAATGTCACACATTTTATTCTCTTTATTTAAGCTTTCTATATTTGTCTTTGTTTATATTTCCTTGACTTCCACTTTTTTAATTGTAACTGATCTCTAGCATAACTGCTGTACTTTGATTTACCCATCATTATCTGAACAAGAACAGCCATTATAG